>NW_027070135.1:165319-297658 GCF_002906115.3 Quercus suber
CCTGCAGTTCTTTATGTGAATTTACTATGCAGGTGCCAACGTTGGAACACAATAACGAATTCAAGGGAGAGAGTCTTGATTTGATTAAATATATTGACAGTCACTTTGAAGGACCTTCTCTCTTCCCTCATGTAAGATTTGGAGATAAAACTCTATTACTTGTTTATCAGCACCGCCTTTTGAAAGAATTCGTTATAAATTGAACTGTAGGATCCAGAAAAGAAAGAATTTGCAGAAGAGTTGCTGTCCTACACTCACACGTTCAACAAAGCTGTGTTTTCTTCATTTGAAAGAGATGGGAATGAAGCAGGTGAGTTGACATCAGCAGCTGCATGTCCATTCTTATTCACAAATAACGTATGTAAATCTATAGAGGTGACTTGCATCAGGTGCTGCATTTGATTACATCGAAACAGCTCTTTCCAAATTTGAAGATGAACCATTTTTTCTTGGTCAGTTTAGTCTGGTAAGTGAAATTTGTTTTCATATGGCAAAAATATCTGCTTTCTGTCAGTTACTGGTATTGAGCCTCACTTTCATGAAGTGATGCAATGTTCTGCAATGCTACTATAATAGTGACAACCTAACAGGCTTCTGTAGGGTTTGCCCCATGTAAAGCTATCCAATTTTTGCAATGCAGGAAACAAGTTTGTTGCGTGTTATGAAAAAGCAACTCAGTTACAATTGATGTTTTTTTTTTTCAGGTGGATATAGCTTATACTCCATTTATTGAAAGATTTCAGCCCTTCTTATTGGATGTAAAGAAGTACGACATCATAGCAGGCAGGCCGAAACTGGCGGCTTGGATTAAGGTATGATAAAATTGCTACCACATCTCTCTCTGAGCCTATTTCATTTTTGTCTATTTAATTTTCTAGTTTTTTTTTAAAGCCTCTTAGCTGTTAAAAGCTTCAATAAATCTTGGGTGTTGACAGCAAAATGTGACAGTTATTAGCTCAATGGGTCATCTCCCATTTCACAAATTAGGACCTTTTAGAATTCTTAAGGGTAACCCCATCATGGAGTTTCTAAAATCTTATCCTTCAATCTTGAAATGAGTCAATTGAATTTGACCGCATCATCAATAATTCAAGTTAATTAGATGCCAAAATGGTGAGGGTCAACGTTTATTTAAATGTTAATAAAACAACAACAACGAAGCCTTAGTTCCAATTTTTTTTGAGGTTGGCTATGGATCCTCACCAAGATTAGTTGGGTCAGCCACATGTATTATTGTCCTTCATTCTATTCTATCTGAAGTCATAGCCACTGTTATTTCCTTAATTGACGTGTCCTTTTTAACTAATTCTACTTATGTATCAATAAAATTTTAGAAATACCATGGTTGAGGTATCTTAAGAATTCCTAAAGATCATTATTCCTCCCGCCACCTTATTTGAGGTCAAAATCCAAAGATGTTTTTTGGGCTCAGTTAACAGAAAGAAAGAAATATTCCGTAAACCTTTATGCACATTATACAGGTTGACATAGTCCTATTACGTATTTATTGTATTAAATGGGATAAGAAAAATATAAATCTCATATTGTCTGACATATGCATGTGTAAAGTTAAATTTGTTCTGCTCTTCAATGTCTGAAATCAAAATTGTGTTACACTGTGATAGTTTTGGAGGACAGAGTTAACTTACATATCACCTATCTCCTTCTTCTGTAATAATTAATGGAATGGATGATGAGGTTGTTGCTTCAAGACTTACTATAGATGCGTTTGTAACCAAAAAAAAAAAAAAAAGCTTTGACTTACATGTCACCTTTTATCAAATATTGTGTAGGAGATGGACAAAAATGATGCTTACAAACAAACTAGACGTGAACCAAAGGAGCTTGTTGAATTTACAAGAAACGCTTCTCGGTATGTCCTCCTTCCTTTCCACAGTACAAGCAGTTAAATTCTCTAAAAACTGTTGCGTACAATATGACTTGATGAAAGGCTGCTAATGACTTGTTTCTGAACTTTTACTGGTGCAGACACTTCTCTGAAACCAGTCTCTCAAATTACAGCATTCTATTAACTCTCCACACGTTTTAGAAATGGCATTGAGCTCCTCTTCCCTCTATACTTTTGTTTGATTTGGTATTAAAGAATTTTTATTTTTATTAATTTTCTTTGATGTTTTAGGGTTTCAACATGAATGTAATGTACTTCTTGTATTTCATTTTCAGAGATGTATTGTTCTGATAGCTTAATTTTGTGTTTTTTTTTCCACTTTGAGTGGGAAGGTTGTAGCAAGAATCAAACAATCAAACCCAACTCATTATGGTTTTAAACTTTGTTGAAATTAATTGACATCTAGTGGTTATGTTATTAACGAGAATGATGAAAGGTCTACATTAAAAAAATAAACAATAAGAAGTTCAAAGATAGAGACAACTTTGAACATTTTTAAATATCATGAAGTAAAATCAAAATTATTCAGACATAGAGAATGTACTATGTATTTTCAAAATTACATCCTTGTTGGACCAGA
Organism: Quercus suber; assembly: GCF_002906115.3. Taxonomy (NCBI): domain Eukaryota; kingdom Viridiplantae; phylum Streptophyta; class Magnoliopsida; order Fagales; family Fagaceae; genus Quercus; species Quercus suber. The sequence continues at coordinate 167,809 of NW_027070135.1, forward strand.
CCAATCAAGAGGCTGAAAGGTGAAGTTCAACTGTACCTTAAGTATGAGTTCCTGAAGAGGGCCTATATGTTTGTCAATATTGATGCATGAAAGCCAACATAGAGCTAGCAATTTCACACGTCAGCGTATGGGCAGTTCCTAATAAACTTCACCAAAATCAGCTCAAACAGCCAATTAAGCTCATAACCAAGTTTTATGGACCATCCAAAAGCAAAAAATATTACACACAGATACCTTGTTGATGTAGATGTAATGAGCCATCAAGGCTGTGTTGGACTAGAAAGGCATTCACTTTGTTTGGATGAGTAAGGTGGGGTGTAGAATTTTCCTTATTTTTTATTTGTCCCGCCATATTTTCTCTCTCTCTCTCTCTCTCTCTCTCTCTCTCTCTCTCTCTCTCTCTCTCTCTCTCTCTCTCTCTCTCTCTCTCTCTCTCTCCAGAAATACTTTAAAGTGAAAATAGGAACTAAAAACCATTTCCGTGGTCAAAGGGAAAATAGGAAATGAATTTTTGGAAAATTATATTTTCCATAACTGCCAAACACGCGGAAAATGTGGAAAATGATTTCCTGAAATTGTTTACCACTAATTCAAACGTAGCCTAAGAGGAGTAAATAGTTTTAAACTCATTAGATAAACTTTAAGGACCAATAGAATATTTTGGCCAATAATTTTTTCCAAATTTGGAAGGATCAGACACCCTTGTCCATTTGTAAGTCCATTACTGAGGTCCACGAGCTATGTTGAAGGGTTTTGTCAACTTTGGGGCTCAATCCCTTAGTGGCTCCACTATTGGTATTAATAATTATTATTACTAGTTGCAGAGTCACATAATGGTTGATGATTTTTCTTTTTTGGTTTAGTGAAAAATAAAAATGAAAATAGTAGATAAAGCTTATAAGTGTAAGTCTCAAACCCATCTTAAAATAATATGATTATTTTCTAACAAATTATACTTGATATAATATATTAGATTTTCTAAATTAAGATATTTATATTTGTTATTTGAAAGTGTTTTAAAGTTTGTAAGTTTTTTTTTTTTTTAAAGGAAATATAATACATTTTACATTCAATTATTATATAAAGCGAGCTATTTTGTAAATAATGTAGAGTGCGGTTGGAATTTGTTTTTAGTACTCCTTACAAATAATTCATCCTCTACACGACTTATATGTCTTGAAAAGTACGCAAATTTAGGTAAATTTATCACTTGTATTAGAAAAAATAATAATAATAAAAGACTTTAATAAAATAAGAAAAATGTAGTTTATCAAGAACTTACCAACATTATGCTAAGAATGTGACATAATTGTTAATAAAACAGCTCCTTTTTTTACACAAATCTATCCTTCAAAGCATACTCGAAGTTGACCAAGTAGACCAAAATGGACCAAATGAACTAAAATGAACCGAAATGGACCAAATGAACTAAAGTTAACCGAATGGACCAAAGTAACCAAAATAAACTGCATAGGACCGAAATAGACCGAATGGACTGAATTGGACCGATATAACCAAAATGCTAAATCGAAATGCTTTGCTTCAACATTTAGATGTATGTTAAATATAGATATATATTTTATGTCTTTGTTTTTGTTTTTGTTTATATTTGATAAATACTAAATAGATGTTAGTTTTTTATTTAAAAAATATATATACTTAAACTATATGTTAGATTTTTATTTTTTAAAAAAAATTTATACATAAATTTTAGTATATTTCTCTTTTTTTGAATGGTGAAAAAAATAGTAATAATCTTCATAGTTTGACCCTAAAATTGATATCCAGGTTATGTTCATGAACTGTGATACTACAATCTATCCATATATAGAGCTAACCTTTTTTTTTTCTTTTTCTTTTTGGAGTTCAACAAGATATATCGCATCTTCATGTCAATTACATATCCTCTTTCATTTTTTGTAGGACTAAAACACAATCAAACAATCTTTACCTCCCCCTAAAATTAGCGAAACAGAACTATTTCTGTACACGCACTGTAAAGTAAAATAGCAATGATATTTAGAAGCCAATTTTAATGGATGATGAAATTTTCATATTAATATTGGTTGAGTTTTGGTTACCTCTCTTGCTGGATATAGTTACCTACAAGTTAGCTAGGCATATACAATATATTTCATAAATGGTTGTATAAATGGAAGAAACCCCCTCGTTTATCCAACACCAAATGGATTTAGATGCATCTGTTTAAGCATTTTAATGAAAATTGATTCAACTTTTTTTTAATTATAAATAAAAATACTCACATTATAATTAGTAAGAATTTAATTAATTATTTTTTCTGCTTTATGTAGTTATAAAAGAAATCAATTGAATTAGAGTTTATTGGGAGTTTCAATAAGTAATAATAAGGTTAATGAATTGGTTGCATCATTGTTTTGATTTAGTGCAAATTCTACATCTCCAAATCAAGAAGCATGAAGCCATGGAGTCATAAAAGGCCAACCTCCGGCCAATAAATTGATATGAGCCATCATAAAAGGCCAAATCCTTTTACACTGCTTCCCCCATCAGCCCTCTAAGCTCTTACCCATGACAGAAATCAAGAACCATATCACCCATATGCCACCAACCCGAAACCACCACAAGCCACCCCAATCGACCACCTACTGATCCAATCGAAAAAACCTAAAATGACCATATGGCAAGACTGATGAGAGAGAGACCAAAAAAGAGGAAGGAAAGAGAGGAGAAATGGTTGGGACCACATGGGACAACATTGGCAAAAGCCATCACCGGCAATGCTGATTGCAAACAAAGCAATGAAGAAGGCGAGGCATGCCACGATGAGATGCAAAAGATAGAGATGAGATGAATGAGGGATAATCAATCAAAGTTAATTTGAATGTTTTCATTTATGCTAATCGTGTTACTAGAATCTAAGCCGATCAACCTTGACTTGTCTATTGAGAATCTTTAGTTAACCCCAAAATTTTGGAATTAAAGCTTCTTGTTGTATTACTAGAAACTTAGTCATTAAATTAAAACACATGCCGTTTTTTTGTTGGTTGGGAGACCACTAAATACTGCTAATGTGTTCCTTCCGATGCACAAAATAATTTCTACTAATTCAATAACCTAAATAATTTATACCAATTCAATAACCTTATGTTTCGTTATTGAAACTCCCATTAAACCAGTAACTGGAATTATTGTGTGCTATGCCATCTAAATAGAAGCCATGAGATAGTGTTTAGAGCTCTATATATGCTTTTGACTCTGGTGTAGATAGCAAAAATTTGAGGTTTTGTCCATCCAAAAAGCTTGATGGTGATTAAATAACAAAAACATAAATTCAGGCTTCTAGAGGTTTTTTTTTTTTTTTTTTTTGGGTGAGGGGGCAGGCTTGTACAGTTGATCTACAAAAAGAAACTTATCAAATCTTTGCCAAGTCTAACTTCACTGTAACATAGGTAAGATTATTCTAGGGACCTGCCTTATATTCACAATGAACTATGGAAAGTACAATAAACTACAATGTACCTAATAATCTTAAGTATCATATAACTGCATCCTATGAAAACTAAACCTTGCAACAGTTGAACCAGTAAAGGGCATTTATAAAAGAGGGGTAAAAAAAAAAATTAAACCAGTAGTATTTTTCTTTAACTGTTTGTAATTCTTGTTTTACATTTACTGAATAAAAAATAAGAACAAACTTTCTTCAACACTAAAATAGCAATGAACCATATTACTACTAAATCCTCCAACCCTAGCCTCAAAGATCATGCATCGTCCAAGTCTGTTAAAAGTTAAAACAAACATTGGCTCCAACCAAAAGTATGAAGACTTACGATGGGGAAAATTTTATAGAACTTCTACTTCCCACTATTACTCCAGTAGGATAAGCGAACATGGCAATTTTTAGATTTGAAAGACACTGGGAAGTAGGGACAGCTATAAAACAAAGTAATAATACTAACCCCTCCAGAACAATTCAACTGAAATTCACTATAAATGGCAGGAACTTTTCGAAAAACATATGTGCCCTTCACCCACTTATTTGAAGAACATTGCTCGAATGAATGAAGATAATCGTCAAATGGGTTGCATGCCACGAGTGCTGTTCCCACATCTAAATAAACCCTTGATGGGTAGTATAAATATAAGTAAATACCATGCAGCTAGCTAGCAACACTACCTCAACAATACTCTCCAAATCTTTCTCATGTACACAACTAATGACCACAATGCAAGTCCAGCTGAGATGTAAAGCAAAACTACTCCAGAAGCTACTAGAATCCCTGGCCCTCCAAGACTGCACAATGAGGGGATAAAAGAAAATAAGAAACACAGTCAGATACTTAGAATAATATCCACAAAGTTTCTTTCAAGGACTATCTCTTTCGTCTTGATTAAGCTAGAATAAAATAACCCATTAGGGCAGGAATATGAGACAAATGAACCTGCTATCTCTGGTAGCCAAAAGGATGGTTAGTGCAGTCATCTGTGTGGCTGTTTTCCACTTCCCCAAGCTATTTACAGCAACAGCCTGAAGATATTTATTGCTCTCATAATGTATTTCCAGCTAAAAGCTCTAATTTTTTTAAGAAAACAGATGTGGTAGTCAGTCAAAGTGTACAGATAGAAAAACAAACCTCTAAAAGCTTACTATTTTGAGAAGCAGCCCATTCTCTAACAGCAGACATGGTTATCTATAAAAAGGTTTCAAAACAATTTGTCAGATGTCTGCTGTCAACTAAAAGATAACGGATCAAACAAGATACAATTATAACTTTCAGAAAAAAAAGGAAAAGGAAAGGTGTGCAGCAGATGTAATTATAGAAATCCCATAAGCAACTATGACTGCAACATCATATGAGCCCAAAGTTAACACAAATACATACGTGCATAGCGTGCAGAGATGAACAAACAAAAGATCATATTCAACCTAAGTAACAAGAATTCTTTTGATATCCTAAGACTTCCACTGTTGATGATTCAACAAAGCATTGCACACAGAACTAATGACAAAGGGATGATATATGCATGTGTGTGTGTAGGTTGTATCCAGCGTACAAAACTCTCACTTCTGCGAGGTCTGAGAGAGGTGATTGGTAGACAGCCCTAACCAACCCCCTGCCCCCTTTTTTTTGGAGAGGCTGATCAAGGATAAACGTATGGAATGTAAAGCACATGGGTTACTTGGTTTGCCCACCATGGCTCCACCAACGGTCAAAAAAGGTCAACAAAGCCTATCAAAATGATGAAGGTGGCTCACATTAATTATTCTAACAAACCACCAAAGAGGTAGCAAACAAAATCCGTAAAGAAAGTGCACCATATTGGCCTAAATGCAGGACCATAAAGTCATGAAGGTGGAGGAGATGTTAATGTATCGTATATTTCACCCAAAATAATGTTAGTTTTTCTCCTAACTTTTTCTTTCTAAAAATAAAATAAAATCCCATTGGCAGCTCATTTGCGACAACACTCCTTTTCTGTACACAGGTTGATTAGAGCTGCAACTCCTTCTGTCTAGTCCCAAGAGCCTCCATTGTCAACCAACCCCCAAAACCCACCTTACATATGTAACTTCATTATTTATGGAGAATGAGTTATAAAAAAAAAAAAAAACCGCTAATAAAATACATTACCTCCCTACCAATTATGGCAATTGAGGGTGCAGTCAGAAACCATGAAACTTGTTCAAACATGGCGACTTCCAAGGGTCTGCTACACAATAAGACCAATGTGGCAGCAACCATAAGCTGCATTCAGTAGGCATGACAATCAAATAAGAACTCAAATGTTTCTCCCCAGTCTATCAAAGCACTTTTTATTGTATCAACTAACTAAAAGCAAAAGAAACATAAAAATTTAGCTAAAATACCATACCTTATCAGCTACCGGATCTAGAAATGCACCAAATGCAGACCCTAGCCTCATCTGAAATGTATTTAAGAATTTACCCCTTATAAAATGTCACAGAAATATTAAAATTTTCAAAAAATATGTGTTACAAAATCTGCTACCCTACAGTTGGAAAGACAAAAGTACTAGCATACCTTCCGAGCAAGATAGCCATCAAGCCAATCTGTAACTGCAGCGGCAACGAAAATACTTGTCGTAGCAGTTGTTCCCCACCAACTATCAACGTAGAAAGCTGACGAGTCACAACAGATATGAGAATGTTAGTCTCATCAAATGCAGGCTTCCACACAATGACCACTAAAATATACAATCAATTCAATAACCCTCTGCAACTCCAAATTTAGCAGAGCAGCACAAAGCAGCTCAGACCACCAGTGTACCACCAGCATAACAAGCTCTAAATTTAGTAAATTGTAGAAGCATAACTAATTTCAATCAAGCAAATCAACTAGCCCACTTACCTCGTACACATGAATCACACAAACAAAAATCTGAAATTCAAAGGTCTACTGGATTAAATGATCTAAATTAATTCAACCCACAACCTAACCAAAGATGAGCCAAATTCAAATGCACAAAAATCCCACCATATAAAAGTTCACAAAACGAAGATCATACGATCCAAAACTTAGCTCTAAAAGACACATAATTGATCTCAAAAACATTATCGTAAATCAAAATGCAATCCATACTTGTTACCATCTCAAAACACCAAACTTTTCCACACAGATCAAATCCAAAAATACCAAAAGTTCCGAACTTTTTTTCAATCTAACTCCGATCGGATCATTTAAGCCCAACACAACACAACCCCATTTCTCGAAAACAGCTTCAATTTCAAAAGCAAACACTTTTCCACAACAAAAATGGAAAAATGCACATACTGCTTATAAGAAGTGGCACAGCGGCGACACGACCGAGCGTTAAGACAGTAGGCAACGTGAGTAACTTCGAAGTATGATGCTGCTGCTGTGGTTGTTGTTGTTGTAACAAATCGTTGTTGTCTTTGTTCTCTGCACCCATGTCTACGGCGAGACCCGACCCGGAAGAGCCAGACCCAGATTCGGATCCAGAGCTAGAGAATACCCTTCCTCCTTTGCGTTCGGAGCTAAAAGAAAAAGGAAAGGAGTACTTGTTGTGAAGACCACGAAACCCTATGGTTTTAGGAGGGTTATTAACGTGCGCCGAAGGAATGTGGGGTGCGCACGGTACTATCCTCCACTCACCACGTTTATAAATAACAACAGGTGGAACTCGACTATAGAGGGTTATGAAAGGTTTGGTCTTGGGTTTTGGTTTTATAACTAGTTTGGTGGCTGTGCCGGCGGTGGTGGTGGTGGCGGCCACCCACCGGTGGCCGTGGCCGTGACCGTGACCGTGGCTGTGGGTGTAAATAGAAGCTGCTGTCATGGGCAGTTTGAGGCGTGACATGGCTGGCTTGCAAGTTAGAACAACTTCTAACTTTTTTATTGCGAGGTTATTTTGAATTGAATGGAACCGTATTTTATCGTATCTAGTTCTAAACTGAGGTTGGGTTTTTTTGAGTTCAGGATTCTGCGAATTTTGAGTCTGAGAATAGAGAATTTGGGTCCTGAATTGTCGGGAATTGAGGATATATTTTTTTTGTTCTATAATTATACTAATGGAATAGTCGCTGGACTCCTTTGTTTTTTTTCACCAGAATTTGAAGCTCTTCGCCGCCTGGGGGGTGGGTTTGACCGTGTGAGTTGTCGGAATTTTTTTTTGAATTTATTATTAATTTTGAAATATTTTAGTTAGTTGGCTAATTCGCAAAACTATTTAACAAATTAGCATGAAACTCAAGTTTAACGTAAAACTCGAGTTTTAGGATCCGTTTGAATACAATTGGAAATTGAAAAACACTGTAGTAAAATAATTTTTAAATGTGTAAATAGTATCGTGGAACTTATTTTTAATGAAAAAGTTGCTAAAAAGTGAAATTTGTAGGTCCGTAAATAGTACACACCGTGCATTTTTCATAGGAAAAGTCAAAAATTTTAGCTCAAAAAAAAAAAGAACAGAAACGCAAAACGTGTGTCTGGGAAGCGCAAACGCACTTCCCAAACGCACACCTAATGTGAGGGGGAAGAAAAATTTCAGGCCAAAATTGGGAACTAACATAGTTTTCCAAACAATATAATTAGTAAGCACTATTACAAAACTATATTTTTTACTAACATCTCGAGTCTAAAAGACTCGATTTTGAGCTTATAAATCGAGTCTCAAAGACTCGATTTCAATGTTCTAATTTAGCATTTGTTCCACGTGGTGTCCACCTGAAAATCAAGTCTCTAAGACTTGATTTATAAGCTGACCCTTAAAATGTTTTAAGCTCGCATCTTCAGCCTTCATCTGTTTTAAGCCAACATCTCTCTCTCTCTCTCTCTCTCTCTCTCTCTCTCTCTCTCTCTCTCTCTCTCTCTCTCTTAATGAAGCCTTCATGACTGATCGGCCTCGATGACAGTGGATTCCTCTCAAGTTCCAATATGACTTTTAGGGTCATGGGCTTTTGGACCTGGTCGACAACAACTCCTGATGAGTTCGACCCCGTCCCACGTATCTGTCACGTAATCCTCGCCGTCTACGAATTGGACCTCCGAAACCCGCAGTGGGAGCCCTCGGGCTTGTACAAGCTCAACCCGGATTGGGTCATCAAGCGCGTCACCTATGAGCAAACCTAGGGCCACATGTCACCGTACCTGATCTACCACGGGCTTTTGAAGTCAGCGGTATGGCTGTTGAATGATGGGTTTTGGGGTTTTTATTTTTTTAATCTGGATTTTAGGTGGTAGTTGGGGGTGGATTTGGTTGGATTTATGTTGAATTGTTGGATTAATGCTCAAATTTATGGGTTGATAATGGCTGGTCTGTGCTTGTATTTAATGGTGGCTAATCTGTGTTTGTGTTTTGTACTCCAACACTTGTGAAAGTCTTTTCAGGGTGAACGGTTTACAGATACAAATCGAGTCTCTAAGACTCGATTTCTAGGTAGACACCACGTGGAATCGAGCCAGCTCAGATCTGATCTAAACATAAAACTGAGTCTCTGAGACTCGGTTTATAGGTCCAAAATCGAGTCTTTGAGACTCGAGATGTTAGTAAAATATATACTTTTGACACTGTGCCTACAAACTATATAGTTGGGAAAATGGGCTTAATTCCCAATTTTGGCCAAAAATTCCCTGTGAAACTCGAGTTCTTTCATTGAGTTCACCTAGGTTTCTTCATTATGGGTTTCTTCTTTTTCTTAGAGTTTTTTTTTCTTCTTCTTCTTCATTCTATTCTTCTTCTACTAGGCTTCTTCTTCATTTTGGGACCCATTTATTTGAGGCCCTTGTTGTTTGATTTTCAATCGATGTGGGCAACAACTAGACAATCCCAGGTTGTATCAGTCCACAACTTCATCGTTAAGGTTAGGTTTTTTTTTTTTTTTCATGTGGGTTTGTGATGTTATGGGTTTCTTCTTCTTTGCTCTACTGGGTTTCTTCTTCTTTGTTATGCTGGGTTTCCTTCTTCGTTCTTCTTCTCCTCTCTATGGAACTTAAGTCTTACAAACTCAATTTCCACATGACTTTTTTCTTCCACATCGGATTTGAACTCGAGTTTGAAGGACTCGATTTTCATCACTAATCTCGACCCTTCAACGCTCGAGATGCTAGTTTGTTAAAATGTTTCTAAAACATGCCAACTAAAAAAATAGTTGCTAACAATAATGCTACTCTGCAAATTACCCAGAGTTGTCGTAATACTAACCTGCTTTGTTAACGTCATGTTTTTGACATGTTTGTATCCATTTGGGATCCGCTTATTATGCTTAAAAAAAACTTTAAAAAAAATTGCTAAAAATATCATAAATAAAGGTAAACATTAACTGTAATAATACAGTGGAACTCATAAATAGTATTAAAAAGTGCAATAAGACCTATAAACAGTAGCAAAAATAAGCTGAGTAGTAAAACAAGTTGGTAAAAATAATTTTTGCCAAGCGCACACTTAATGCGACTGTCTCTCGACGTTAAAAACAACACTCTTGTAACGGAGTTCAACTAAGCAGTTGTGTAGTCTTGACTTTAGCTTGGAGTAGTTCTAGGATTACACACTATTTCGTAATTTTTTTTATCAAAATTCTTATGTGGTAGACTATGAATGATTGTCTATCAATTACACATGAACCCACTATTTTTGCTCTACCACTCACACTTTTCCACGTTACAGTTGTGGACAAAAAGTTGTGAGATAAGTTGTGGTTCTAGTTTTCTAGTAAACTAATAGACCTAAGTCTAAGTTTGAGAAGAGACTATAAGTTGACTCTTGTCCTTGTTTTATATGATACGGTTTGTATCCAGTGCATTAGTATACTACCATCCTAACCGTAGTAGACAAATGTTTGTAACCTGTTTTATGTAATGTTTGCACGTCCCATATTATTACTATTTTTTTAAAGCCATATATTAATTTATTTCAAATAACTTAACTTTCAATTTTTATTTTTCTTAAAATAAGTTACTTCTAACTTTTTGTCTCACTTATACAAATAATTTATCGAAAATAAGCAATTTTCAAACGAACACTAGTGTCCAAAAGTTTAAGCTCTTGTGATATAGTAATATAGATCCTAATACAATAACCCACTCAAACTTGAAGAAAAAATTAGGTATAGGTAGGGATTTTTGGATTTAAAAAAAGAAAAAGAAAAAATAGTCAACATCTATCCAACATGTTTGCATTAGGGTAGACTGGGCGCAAGTCACTTGAATTCACAGTCGACTCTTTTCCACTCAACTTATTTTCCAGGTCTAGATAAAGCAATTTAACTAGAAAAGTTGTTTAACATTTCGAATGTTGAATAAATTACAATAAGTAGAGCTTTGAAGTGTTGTATATATAGGTATATACAAGGATCGATCAAAAAGAGCATTTGATTGATCGAAAGAACCTCTCGATCGATCAAAACTTGAAAGCTGAATTTTCTGCAAATTTTTTGGTGACTCTTCGGAAAGGTTGAAGAGGTTATTAGCCTTATGAACGGTTTTATGAAACATTTTAACTCTTTATACATGCCTTTTGATGAAATATAACCCTATAGGTATAAATAGAGGCTTATGTTCACTTGAAGACTAACTAACTCTACAAAATAGTAAGTTAGAGAAAAACACAAGAAATCATGTGGTTATTCTCCAGAATTGCTATATGTAGAACTTAACATTTTAGTTGTATCTTGGAGAAAAATTTGCAATAATCCTTTAGCAACAATAGTGTGGGGGGCAAATATTGTCTAAGAAAAACGATACTGTTCCTTCAAGTTATCTATTTTATGTTTATCTTTTGTGTTAACCTTGTTATTCCATTATTACTTTGTATAATATCCCCAACATGAAGTTCTTAATTCCCATCCCCCCACTCTCCTCCTTCTCCTCCTCCTCCCACCAAAAAAAAAAAGAAAAAGAAAAAAAAAAGGGAGCTATAAAGCTCTCAAAAGCACTTTTTGGCACTACAAAACACACCCCTAACAGTTAGAATATCCTCATAGTTAAAAGAGTACTGTGTCACTTCAAAATTGGCGAGTTGACTATGACTGACCATTTACTCTATCAAGTATTAGAAGAATGGAGTGTGTGTGTCTTTGTATTAGAACTTTTTTTTCCTCTCCTTTGTGTGTGTGTGTTTATTTATGAGGAAAAAAAAAAAAGAGAGAGAAAAAAGAGAAGTATTAGAAGAATGTCAATGCAACCCATATATATGAATTTATTAAAATCTAGTGATTCTGAACCTAATTTTTCTTTAATGACATTTTTTTAGACTTTAGTTTTATTAGGATCATATTTATGATGAGGTTCATTTTGGATTTAGAATTATACGAATTGTTTTTTCATCAGAGGCTATAGGTCTTTTTTTTTTTTTTTGGGTAGGGAATTGGGGTAATTTTTTTTCCTTGTATTATACTACATTACTACTAGAGTGGGTTTTTATTTTTATTTGTAATATATAATTTGACAGTTACAATATAAGATGAGGAATTGAATTTTGGAATGTCTTAAAAACATAAGGATACTAAGATATATGGGTTTTGACTTTGTAATTGTTGGTCTAATTTTTGCACCAGTCTTTCAAGCTCTTCGCCTAGGGATATATAGCACCTTTGTGAACATCATGTTTTTGACTTGTTAATGTGGTTGTCTCTTGTCTAGATGAGTAATGTTAAGACTACAACTTTTGTCATAACTTGCTCGCATGGCAAGTCGTGAGTAGTGGAGTTGTAGATCCACTACTTTTACTCCGCCATTCACAACTTACTACACGAACAAGTTGTAATAAAAGTTGTGGTCCTAACATTTTCCTATCTGTACACTAGAAAATTTTATTGTAATGAAAGTAAAGTAGTCATTACCAAAAGGTTTTTTGTATCAATTGGGATACTTGCAAAGTCAATAGATTTATAGTTAGTTTATTTATTTTTTTAATGTTATGTCACTTAATAACTTCTTATTTAATTAATATATTAAAATTTTTATTTTGTAATCATATTTTATTTTATAGTCTTAACACACATAACGATATTTAAAATTTAAATATTATACGGATGAAAAACTATTGATCTCTAAATGTTTAAAAAATTTGCGAGCATAGAATGTTTAAAAAATGTAATCTAAGAGTGGATTTTTCAAAATACAAATGCAAAGATACAATGTGGTGTAGTGTTACTAAAGTTACACCATGTGCACGTGCATGTTTTAAAAAAGAAAACTAATAAAATATACTTGTTTGGGTATCTCGTGAATGAGAGGGTATCTTATGAGACCATATTCTCACATATAAGACATATATATGTGTGGATACCACGTGTTGTAGTGACAAGTCTCAAAAAACTATCTTATAAGATACATTTTCTTCATAGGCATGTGCGGGTTCCATTTGCTTGAGACGGTGACTTCATATGACCAGATTATAAGATCAATATATATATATATATATATATATTTTTTTTTTTTTGATAAACAGATCAATATTTTTTCCGTCTAAATAAATAGTTTCTTTCAATGGTCTTTTACATAAGACCAACAAAAGGTCCAATGTGGTCGCAATATTAAGCCGCATTCAGCAGAGACTAGCACGACAATAAAATGGCCCAAATTTTAGTGAAGATGAAAGCCTAATTTTTATTTTTATTTTTTTGTGGTGGCAATTTTATTGAAGATGAAAGCCCATTTCTTATCCGCTACTGGATCTAGAAATATGCACCCCAATGGCAGATAGTTTTTTTTTTGGGGCTGAATAGTAGTAATTCATCATTTGAAGTATTGTATTATATTTAAAATATTTAGAGCATTCACATCTGATCATCTAAAATTTTCTAAAATAGATCTACAGTGCAAATTTTACACATTTTGAGCAAAAAACTACCCACATTAGTGGGTGTAAAAATGTCTAAAATCAGTATATATTTCCATGAGTTACAGTACTCGTGTATATTTCTTCGGGTACTGTAGCTCGTGTATATATTATTTTACTAATTTCCGTTCACACCAATTTTTCTCTCTCTTTTCCGTGCACAACGACCTCAGCTCCTCATTTTCTTTTCCTCAGATGCACACAAACACATATCAAACATAGAAACACACCCACACACCACACAGACAAACCAAAAGAGAGATAGATCGGTGCTTGGTTCGTCGGTCGTCGGAGCTTGGTTCGTGGATCGGCCAATGAAGACGCGATTTGGGTCGTTGGGGCTTGGTTCTGGGTCGCCGGAGCTTGGTTTGTGGATCGGCCAGTGAAGACATGATCTGGGTCGCCGGGGCTTGGTTCTGGATCGCCGAAGCTTGGTTCGTGGATTGGCCGGTGAAGACGCGATCTGGGTTGTCGGGGCTTGGTTCTAGGTCGCCGGAGCTTGGTTCGTGGACCGGTCGGTGAAGAAAGGTTCTAGATCCGGTGAAGAACTTATTTGGGTTGGTAGTTTTTGAGAGAGAGAGAGAGAGAGAGAGAGAGAGGTGATCTAACTGTTAAGAAAAAATGAGAAAATGAGAAGAGAAGAGAGAGAGACTGTTAAGAAAAAATGAGAAGACAGAGAGAGAGGTGATCTGTTAAGAAAAAATGGGAGTGCGCGCGTATGTAGTGAGAGAAATAATAAAAATATTGAGAAGAGTGAATATTTTATTGAAATATCTTGTATAATAGACAAACTGATGTAGGTGTTTTATAAAAATAGGTATGTAAAATAGAAAAAGTAGGTTTTAGACTTGTAAAATGGAAAAAAAAAAATTTCACGGACTGATGTGGATGCTCTTAGACTTTTTTTTAGCCTTTTGAACTTTGTTCTTAATTACTTAACGCCTTAATGGTTAAGTAAAAAACGATTTTAAGCAAATACTATGATTTATTTACTTAAAGCCAACTTATTTACTTAACCATTTTCTACCTTATGTTTAAGTAAGTAAGTTATCCAAAACAAAATCAGTCAAACGCTTGCCAAGGGGCCTGTTTGGCTAGAAAGCTCAAACAACAGTTTTCAGTATTTAAATACTGAAAACTGTGGGCCAAAAAGATACATGTTTGATAAGAGAGTTTAACAAAGAGTGTTTGAGTCATAATCCTTAATTTAGAGTGTTAAAACACTGTATTTTAAGAGAACCTCAAGATGACTTTTTAGTTTTTAAGTAACAATTTTGACTAGCATTGTTGTAATTATTTTGAAAATTGCGTGACTCATATGGTATTAACTATACATAAAAAATATATTTTTCTTAAAAACACATATTCATTTGGTCACATCAAACACTCAATTGTATTTTTTTTCTTACTTTTGAAAATATATTATTAAAAACATGATACCAAACACATTGTTTACATTAAAAGTACTTTAAACAAATGATTTAACAACACTTTTTAAATTACAATTTTCACCATCATTTTTTAATCCATCATGTAAGCTCTATTAGCAATGGAGCGCCAGTATTCGGAGAAAAAGTAACAACTATACGGCTGTACCAACTTCCGCCCATGAGCAAAGAAGATAGCCATCAAGCCATTGTGAAACTACGATGGACGTAGTCACGTATAAGGTTGGTCGTGAATTCATAGATTCGAAGTCTCATCCAATGCGAGGCATTTCATGCCATGAAAAGTCATACAATTATGTCAATCTAATCAGCAAATGCGATTATGATTTATGCATTACGCAATCTTTTCAAACTCATAAATCCGAAACAGATTCGAAGTCTCATCCAATGCGAGGCATTTCATGCCATGAAAAGTCATACAATTATGTCAATCTAATCAGCAAATGCGATTATGATTTATGCATTACGCAATCTTTTCAAACTCATAAATCCGAAACAGTTCAATTGGGGCACATGATTAGCAAGCAACACAAAAGTCAAAAACAGCTCATTCGAATTGGGAAATGTGATTGCTTGATAAAAAAGGGGAATTTTTTTTTTTTAACGAAACAAAAAATAATAGAAAATGGTATTTTTTTTAATATTAAATGTGTTTTGTAATTGGCTTTACCCAACAAATACTATATATTATTGTTTAATAAGTTTTTTTCTTTTTACAAATAATTACAGTATGCTGCCATTAGTCAAATGACATAATAAATGTTATAAGTAATGTTCACAATTGTTTAAGATTATGATTGTGTATAATAAAAATAATATTTAATAGTGGCTTTATATAAAAGTGATATTATACTAATTATAATTAACAAGTTATGAATAAACGGTAAAAAATAATTGTTTGCTTAACATTATTGACATGGCACTATAATAAAGAGGAAAATGCTAACTTATAATTTTTGCCACAACTTACTTATGTGGCAAGTTGTAAGTGATGGAGAAAAAGTGACAGGTCCACAACTCTACAACTCATGACTTGTCATATAACTGATATAAGAAAGGTTGTGTTTGGCATTAGCTTAAAGTGTCAAATTTTTTTACTATTAAGCTTATTTTTGTTACTATTTATAAATCTCATAACTCATTGCATTTTTTTTTTACTATTTATGGGTTCACAGTACTATTTCAGCTGCTTTTTAGCTTTATTTATCATACTTTTAGTAAAAAGTTTTCAATTTCAGCTATATAAACTGTTGCCAAATAGACTCTAAGTTATGATAAAAATTGTGACAAAAATTTAATCATCCCATTACTCAAATAAAAGCCATAAAACATTATATCTGGAATTCAATCCATAAATTTGTAGTGCCATCCAATCAAACAATTGGCCTAATTTATTACAGAGCACGATAGTAGTCTTCTGCCGACAAAGAAAAAATAATTTATATAAAAAAAAAAAAAACACATACGCGTATTAATTTGTTTCTTAAATTTTTGAGAATAAGGTGATGAATTGTGATGGGTCTAAAATCATTTTCACATACATATAGATGGGTGACACCACTTTAATCATAATATATTATCTTAATAATTATGGAAAAATATTATAAATTTTATTTTATAACTATTGGTTTTTTAAAATATATTTTTTTAAAGAGTTTTAACTTAAACCGTAGATCTCTTATTTAATCATAAAAAACTTTATTAGTTGAGCTAATTATAATTCCCTTTCAAAATGACACTTATTTGTTTATATTGTATTCATAGCGTAAATCTATGTGTGTTTGATAGCTGCATCAAACACAGTTTAATTGTTTAGCATTTTTTTTTAAGAGAGTAATTGTTTAGCATATTGATCCATTCTTTTGATTTGTCCTTTTAAACACACATGCAAGGGTAGGGTCGATTGGTCGAAATGGTCAAGACAAAAAGGCTCAACCTTTTTAGCTCTATGTGTTATGGTGCTAATAATAACCATGGGCCAACTTGCTCGGCATGGGGTCCTACTCATTAGTCATTTCATGCGCTCCAAAGGCATAGAAAATAAAAAGAATCAAAGTTTAGGGGTTTGATTTTTTGTTTTTTGTTTTTGTTTTTTTTCTCCTCTAAGGCTAAATCCATTAGTCTGTCAATAATGCAAGACTCACTTCTTTTTATCCATATCCACCATTGGAATTTAATCAATTCGAGTTAGATTAGCTTTATTAGCCACACTTAAAAATTATCATTCTTTTTTTCTTCGATTTGTGTAGTGGGAGTGGGTGTGTTTATTACTTTCTAAATGGCTCCCACCAAAGAATTATCCACTCCTGAATGACAATGACAATGACAATACCATATCATATGTTTTGTGCTGCCTCATTATCATGCTATAAAACTAGAATGCAAAATGAGCTTTTAGACGTGGCGTGAGACTTGTATTCCATGTGTTTTTTTTTTGGGAAAGGGACTTGTATAAGTTGTATACCATGTTTAAACCTGAATTGTATTCCATAATTAAAACCTTTCGTAGTTTAGATTAAACAAGGCAATTTTAAACCATGTGCTTTTAAAAAAAAAAAATTTCTTTTTTAGGAAAAACAATTTAAAATTAAATTTGAGAGAAGATATCTTATGAGACGGTCTCATAAAATATTTTCTCACAACAAGTGGAACTCACATGTGTGAGACTCATCCGTATTATGAGAGGAAAGTCTCATGAGATTGTCACGTGGGTTCCACTTGTTGTGAGGAGAAGCACACCTCATAAGATCATCTCATAAAATATTTTTTATTTGCTTAGAGATACTTTTATCAAACTTATTGTTTAAGTCCAATAAATCAATGAACACAACCTGCCCCAAATGAGCAATAAAAGATGTTATATTTTGCGGTCATTTTTCTCCTTATGAGTAATAAAAGATGTTATATTTTGCTGTCATTTTTCTCCTTTTATTTTTAATAAAGAGTTTATATTTCAAGTTTCAACTCATTAAAATATGGAGAAATCCAATAAACCTATTTTTTTTTAATACTCTGTTCTTTCAATGAAAAATCTTGTGTAAATAGAATTTTTTTGTATTTTTCAATGTTTGATAACATTAGAAAAATAAGTTAAAGAAAAACTATCTTTGGTCAATATAAAAACTAAAAAAGTATGACTTATTTTTAGATATTATTTTCTACTAATTTTTTTTTTTGGAAAATAACTCTATCACACAGAAAGCTAAATAAGGAAAGTTAAGATATTATTTTTCAACTCATTTGAGGTTGCTAATAAACATTAGTCAAATAAGATAGTTTTATAGAAAATAATTTTTTAAAATAACTTATTTTCTTAAAACCGTAACCACTGAAACAAAACAATGTGTTAAAATAGAGTATGTCTAGTAAAAATAAGGTTTAAAAAGAGGTACATAAGTGGAATAAGTTTCTATATAAAAAAGAAAAAGAAAAAGTGAAATAGGGTAACTAAAAAAGAAGACATTATTTTTAACAAATTTTTGTTTTAAAAATGAGATTTGATGAACATTTTTTTTTTCCACTTCATTTTTCAACGAAACGAAAAAAGCTGTCAAATTTTTAATCTTAGAACGAAAAAGCTGTCACTTTTTAATCTTTAGAACTCAGTGTTAAGAAATCTAAAGCACATGTAATAGCAACGTGAGCGGTAATCTCGCCCATTTTGCCTTCGCATGTGACCCTCAAAATCTCAACTCCTCTCTCTCTCGCTCTCCCACTCCATCACAATTCATACATACAAAACACACCAAGGCCTCTCACTATAATCCCAGACTCTCTCTCTCTCTCTCTCTCTCTCTAAAGTCTCTCAAAATCTCAAGTACCAGAGTTGCGTGCTACAGCAAATCAAGTAGCAGCACAGAGATCTCATCAAACTGATAAACTCACCCATAAAAAAAAAACCCCGATCTCTCACTAAATGAAAGCCACCACCAAAGCCCTCAACCCCTCAGTCATCACCTTCGACCACAAGAGGTACGCTTCTCTCCATACTACTACCCACCCCCTTCTCTCCTCTCCACGTGTCCTCTCCCAATTCGCTTTCTGGTCCATCAAACTTCCTTTTCATACATTTACACATATATAGTGTACTTCAATTCTCACCGTCAATTATTCCGATCGTATCTTCTTTTTTAAAAGTAGTTATTGCTATTTGATTCGTTTTTTTTATGTATGTAAATTCAGTGAGTTTGCTTGGATTTAAATAGTGTGAAGTGTGTAATGGTTCTTGTTAGTTGATTTTTGAATTGGCGCTCTAGGCACAATGCCGAACGGCATAAGAAATAGAATAGAATCGAGGTTTTTGAGTGTGAATCGGCAGTCTGCGAAGGCCGATTGCAGGTAATTCGAGCTGCGATCGCGCTCTGAAAAAAATTTCCTAGTTCACGGTTTGTAGCTGTGATGGAACTTGGTTTTTGATTTGTTTGTGATTGAGAACTTTGCTTTGTGTTTTTTATTTTTATTTTTGGGAATTTGATAGAATTGGTGTGTACAGGGACGCCTATGGATTTGCTGTGAGGCCTCAACATGTACAGAGATACCGCGAATATGCTAATATCTATAAGGTTTTGTTTTACTTCTTGTGGTCCTTCCAACTAGTCTTGAGTCTCAACACTTGTTTGGTTGCTGAGAAAATTTGGAAAAAAAGAAGAGAAACGGATTATAGAGTTTATAATATATATATATATATATATTTTTTTTTTTTTAAATTTTTTTAAAATTAGAGACTACGCAAAGAGAGTCAAAAGAGAATGCTTGAATTTAAAGAGATTTGGTTCCCTGAACCGAATCTAACTACCCACATATTTAAGGAACCAAAATCAAACCAACTCCGTGTTAGGGTACCAAAATTGAACCGACTCCTTAAATATAGGGATTGAATTATTCTTCTCTTTTTAATAATAAATCGAAACTTTTTATACCCCAAATTTCAGGGATCAAATCATAAGTTACATTTTTCTTCTCATATTTGTCAGCAACCGAATGGAGTTTGAAGAGACGCAATGTAAAACAATGTTGTGCTTTTATGTAATGTTAGTTGACCATTTCAGGAGGAAGAGGAGGAAAGATCAGATAGGTGGAAGTCTTTCCTGGAGCGGCAAGCAGAGTCAGCTCAACCGCCTGTAAACGGATTATCAGTTGAAGAAGATAAGAAGGCCGTTTCGGCTGGAGTTTTAGAGCAAGAAGCAGATGTTAGTTTAGAGAAGGTTGTTGAAGGAGACGATTTAAGCAGCCAGAAGCTCGATTCTAATGATTCGGCTGAAAATGGTGCTAGAAAGGATGAGGTTCCTGAAACTAAGGAGACGAAAACTCATAAGGTTCAAATTTGGTCTGAGATCAGACCGTCCCTTTGTGCCATTGAAGATATGATGAGCATTCGTGTAAAGAAGAAGTCTAATTTATCAAAAGATGAGCAAGGCGCTGGAACCGGGAAGCCACTTCCTTCCCCTGTTGAAGAGTTTAAATCCTCTAAGGGAGTGTCTGAGGAGGACTCTGAGGACGAGTTTTATGACGCGGAGAGGTCTGATCCCATTCAAGATGCTCCTGCAAGTGATACTGCCAGTGCCCCCGCTGCTGGTGATGTGTCCCCTTCGGAATCTTTGTTTCCTTGGAAAGAAGAGTTAGAAGTCCTTGTTCGCGGTGGAGTGCCTATGGCTCTAAGGGGAGAGGTGCAGATTAATATTCCATTTTGCTATTTATCTATAGTTAAAGTTTATTTCTTGGTGACTAAGTTCTGTAATTGCATTATGCCCGAAATATTTCAGCTTTGGCAAGCTTTTGTGGGTGTGAGAGCACGTCGAGTTGACAATTATTACCAGGATCTGCTAACTCAAGAAACTAATTCTGGCAATAACAAAGAACAAAATAACGTGCAGTCAGATAACAATGGTGAGGGATTTACTACGGATTCTGTATGCGTGCCAGAGAAATGGAAAGGGCAGATTGAGAAGGTCATTACATCCAACTCTTATTCAACCTTAGTGTTCAATAGCTTCATTTCGTGGATCTACCTTCTATGTGTATATAATTTATCCAATTTTCTCAACTTCTTGTTATTGGTTATTATTTGCAGGATTTGCCTCGAACATTTCCAGGGCATCCCGCTTTGGATGAGGATGGTAGAAATGCTTTGAGGCGCCTGCTTACAGCATATGCTAGACATAATCCCTCTGTTGGGTACTGTCAGGTATTTGTTTCTAGAAGAGGTTATATGCTTTATTTTGATTGTGGTTGCACTGTTTTTAAGGATACTACTGTTACAGAAATCTCTTAAATGATATGAACAATCTATGTTATGACACAACTTTTAGCCATCTGCAACACAGTTTGAACTTATAGCTCCCCACCTAGCACAATTATTATTATTATTATTATTATTTTTGATAGGTAATCAAAGATTTATTTCATATAAAGTACATTATGTTCACGATGGTGAACACTTAGACCTTAAAACGAATACAAGTACCTCAGGAAGAGATACGAATAGAAAGAAGAAATTCGGAAATGGAAATACATTGTGTAAAACCCCAAATTTTACTCCACTTAAATAAGGTTCCAACTAGTATAGGCTTCAAAAGTCAAAAGATCTATTGATCTCACAATATCTTCAAAAGTATGATTATTGCTCTCCCGCCAAATTAACCACGTCAAATCAGCTGGAACCACCTAACACAATTATTTAAATAGTTATGTTTTGCAATGTGACAAATTGACAACTAAGTGCCTGTGACCTTTACAGTTCATTTGGAAGGAGAAGGGGGTAAAGGAATGGAATACAAAGGATTTTTAAAGCATATTTGGCTTAAGACATCTGTGGACTGGGCCCTCTTGTCCAAATAATATTTCACCTATCAAAAAAAAAAAAAAAGCATATTCCATCTCCTCCCTTGTTTGGGATTGTAGTAGAAAGAATGGAAGAACTATGAGGGAATGCCCATTTCATTCCACTCTTTCCTAAGTATTCCTCTCAGAAGTGGGAGGACACTCATTCCTTTAATGAATTAGAGGTGAAATATCCATTTTATCCATATTTTAAGAAAAAGACTGATAAATGGGGAAGATTATACTAGTAAAATTGTATATAACAGTGTTAGACCTTTAATTTAATTGGTGATTACTTAAAATTTGGAATTCTTAATTTGTAAAAAGCTTACATGAGCCCACCACACTAGAAAGATTTCACGGAAGTAAAATTGGAAAGTAGATCGATCTAGAAAATCACGTTCGCTTAGAAATCAAAACTTTAAAAGTAACTCTTTCCAGAAGGAAATGTTACTAACAGTCACGATTATTGATTGATGTGTCATACTTTGCCTTTAGAGAAAATATTAGCCACCAATGAGTTCTAGCTGAAATGGCATCTCCTCCACTTGTAAGACAAGGCGGAGTGTGAGGTCATGGGTTCAGGGCCCATCAAGCCTGTGTGTAATCACCATTAGAAAGAGGGTATAAGCCATTAGTTCTTCATTTGACTTATAATTGTTAAAAAAATTAGTTCCCTTCAAGTTAGTGTTGCATGGCCAAGTGAAGATGGACATATTAAGCTGGGTTTTCTAAAAAGTTAATTTCAAAGATTTGCTGCAGATTGCAGTGGAATAAGAGGCTTTTGCATGCCGCTCCTTACCCAAATTTCTGTTTTGGTTGGGCTGCTAAATTTTATTCTATTTACCGTACAAATCCAGATAACTGACTGTCTGACATTTCTCTTATTGGACTTGATCAATATGCAGGCCATGAATTTCTTTGCTGGCTTATTACTACTTTTGATGCCTGAAGAAAATGCATTTTGGTAAGTCTGAAACATTTGACATAATCCTTTCCAGAATGCATACTCCCTTACTTGCATAGAATAAGTACATGTTGTAGAGGGAACATGATTAATGTTGTTGTCTCTATATTTAATTGCATTCTCTCCTGTAAGAATACATGACTAAATTTTCTATAATTGTGCAACATTTATGTTTTTTGCTGTCAACTTTATTGTCTATATGCCCTTATTAATCAAGCTAGAAATTTTCAGGGCCTTGATGGGCATCATTGATGACTATTTTGATGGCTATTACTCAGAGGAAATGATAGAGTCTCAGGTATTCTTACATTCATGTTTGAGTGATATGTGTTTTTCTACTCTCCTCAAAAGAGCTATGGTAATGAAGTCAAGGAAAGTTCATAGCTACTGCATAGTGGTGGAGATGGCACATTTCTTCTAATAGGCTGTTGTGCTTTTTAGGTTGACCAACTTGCTTTTGAGGAGTTGGTACGGGAAAGATTTCCTAAATTGGGTTCGTATATTCTTGGCATTGTCTTTGCAGTTCCTAAGTTTTTTTTTTTTTATCTGTACAAAGCTTGTTGAGTAATTTTTTTATGTTATGTCTACATCTGATGCAGTTCATCATCTAGATTACCTGGGAGTACAGGTGGCTTGGGTTACTGGACCGTGGTTCCTTTCCATTTTTATGAACATGCTTCCATGGGAAAGTGGTCAGGTTTTATGTTGTGTCTTTTTAATATTAAAGCGTAGTTGTGTTGACATGCATTTTATATCTATATGCATAGTCTTTGCTGCTTGGCTATCATACCAGTCTTTGCATTCTCATTTCCTGTACCTTCTTTATAAAGCTTATATATAATCTGATGGATTTATCCTTACTCCAGTTCTTCGAGTCTGGGACGTGCTTCTTTTTGAGGGAAACCGCGTCATGCTGTTTAGAACAGCACTTGCTTTGATGGAGTTATATGGTACTGGGTAAAAAAATAATTGAGTTTTTTGAATACTTTGATATGTTATTGGGGGTGCAATTAGTATAAATTTAGTACCATGTATGTGGTTTTACTCTATAAAACTTAATTTAGCTCAGTTTCATGTAGGCCCTGCATTGGTTACAACTAAGGATGCTGGAGATGCAGTTACTTTGCTGCAATCGCTGGCTGGCTCAACATTTGATAGCAGTCAACTTGTACTGACTGCTTGCATGGGTTACCAAAATGTAAATGAAACCCGATTACAGGAGTTGAGAACTAAACATCGGTCAGCAGTTATAGCTGCAGTTGAGGAAAGATCAAAGGGGCTTCGGGCTTGGAGGGACTCTAAGGGGCTGGCTTCCAAACTATATGGTTTTAAGCATGATCCTAAATCAATGATATTAGAAACTAATAAAACAGAACAATTGACTGATGCACAAACAAATGGTAGTCTATCTCGTTCAGAGTCTGGGTCCACTAATGCGGATGAAATTGTCATTAGCCTGACTGGGGATGTGGAGGTTGATTCTGTCAAAGATCTTCAAGAGCAGGTCTTGTGTCTTCTCTCTTATTCGTCACCTTTGCATTGTCCTTTCTTTAGTTAACAATGAAGTTAAATAAGCTCTTTGTTTCTCTTCTTCTTTGCATTGTCCTTTCCTTAACTTTGGAAAACAATGAAGTAAGCATTTTGCTCCTGTAAATACTTGTGCATGGTTATTCAGCCAATAGGATAGATTCGTGTATGGATAAAAGGTACTAAATATATTAATCTATGCCATTTTTTATTTCAGATTTAACACTTATTTTACTCAAATTTGCTGTCAACTTAGTTGCACTGGTCTGTGCATGATCATCAAAGTTGGGCTGAGTCAAGCATCACATTCTTAAAGGATTAAGAGCCTCATTAAAAAAAAAAAAAAAAAAATTCTTGACACTGCATTCCTTTTGTAGATGATATAAAGGGAAATGGTTACTTTTTTAGGATAGCTTATAAGTCACAATATATTGATTATCATCATGTCATCTGTCCTCTGTACTTTTGGCTTTATTCTTTTTATTTTTCCTTCCATAATTACTGCAAAGAACAAGGATGTCCATATTTTTTTTATTTGTATTTACATATATACTGGAAGAAACCATCGTGTAGGTAAGAAATCAAGGCAGAATATATCTTCAAACAAGATATGTTTATTATTATAATAAATCTTGAGGCGTCGCATCATGACTCAAATTAATATAGATCACACACTAGCATATTGATCATTGTGCCAAAATTTCAGGGGGGAAACTTATTTTGTTGATTTTATCTTATTTTTTTAATATGAATTGTGGAAGGGGCAAAAGAAGAGAAATGGAGGTTTAATGTTATGCCATTTTATATTATTGTTAAAGAACTTAATGAGCTCTAGCTTAAATGGCACCTCCACCCCTTGTAAAAGCAAAGTGGAGGGTGTGCTCATGTGTTCAAGAGCCATCAGGGTGCATGTGTAAATATATATTTAAAGAAAGGCTTTACTCCATTTTGTAATGATTCTCAAGGTAGAAAGCTTTGGAAGGATGTTTAATGTCTTCTGCAGTCCTTTTTTTTCATTTTCATTGTATAAATATGAATTTAAGTATTTGAATTCTTTGTTGATGATACTTTAGAGCATTTTCCACACACCATAAGTGAGTCTAACATATGAACTACATGCAGGTGGTGTGGTTAAAGGTTGAATTGTGCAAATTGCTGGAGGAGGAAAGATCGGCTGTACTCAGGTTAATATTTGCCAACATCTTCCTAACTTATAATAGGAATCCTTTTTATCTTACTTGGTTGCCAACATTATGGTCTTGTTCTTGATATTAGCTGCTTTGTGACAATAGGGACTTTATTACATATAAGATAAACCGTGTACCATGTATACTTTAAGCATGAAGTCCCTGTTACTAGGAAAGTCTTCAACAATTGTTTATACAGTTATTGCTTTCAGGCTTTGGTACTCCATATTCCTCTTCAAATTACTCACCTATTGGTCATCATAAATTGAATATTGATTTTCATTTCCTTTTTCTTTTTCTTTTTTTTTGGGGGGTGGGGCGGGTGGGGGATCTTTTTAAATTATGTCCAATCAGGACTGGGTGTGTGTGCAGAAACTAGAATTTGCCTTATTAAGAACAGCTGGAAATTGGTCATCGTGCACTGCATTTGGGGTTAAGATGTTACTAAGTGGAGTTTCCATTGTCAGCTGGAAATGGTCACTTGGCCCTTTTATCTATTTGTCTTCCCATTTGCTGTAGTTACTATATAATCTTCTTCCTAGTAGTACTCCTATGGTTGCTGTTTGTTTATACCTTTGCTTTCTTATCAAAACTTTTCCACAAAAGGTTTTCCATCTTGCTTCAGGTCCTTATTCCTTTGCCCATTCAATACATTAGACAGTCTCTGTATTAAGTACAATGTGAGTCCTAGTGTTTACAAGGAATCCTCTCTAGAAAGGATGTGGAGAATTCTCGTATATCTGAAATTTATTTTAGCTGTTTTAAGATCACAACCTTTGTTGAGCTCTGTTGTTTTATATATTGTTTATAGTTATTTTTCTTTGTTCTTGGGGTGCCTTAAGATAGCAGTCTGTTATGGAAATTGAGGAAAGTTTCTTGACGTTCCCTGCTCTACAGAGTATGATTTCACAGCAGCCACATTCAGTCATGGAATATTGTTGTTCTTAAACAAGTCACAAGTAATGCTTTTCATTAATACTCAACTGATAGTCTGGCTTCTTCCTGAATTTTTTCAGAGCTGAGGAGTTGGAGACAGCTCTAATGGAGATGGTCAAGCAGGACAATCGGCGGCAATTGAGTGCCAGGGTATATCTTGAATACCATTACACATAGCAGTTCTTCTATTGATCAGAAATACAGTTCTTGTAATGTATATTTACCTTTTTTCGGTTACCATGCTGAGCTTGCTGCATGCATGATTTTGAAAATGTATTTAACTGTTAAGATATAAGTGCATGTCTAGTTGCACATGTTACAGTGATCTTCTAGATTAAACTTACCTTGGTTTGAAGAACATCCTTTAAAGGATAACTGGGACAATGAGTGCCCTTGGGCCTTGGGTAAATTGGTAAATATGAGGGTGGGGTTTGTGTAGACCTTATGCCAGAGTAATAAAAAAACCCAGTTCACTGAGGAAATCTATGGTGGGAGCATAGTCCTTTTTTAGTTTTTCAGTTGATATATATTGTCTCCTTTAACATCTGGGGATGGTTGTAAAGCCCTTACCATGGGAAGTGTGATAAACATCTTGTTGGAGTATTATCTGGTTGTCTAGGTTTAGATTAGGTCTATGCTAGATATATATATATATATATAGGGGAAGGAGAGGAAAAAAGATACTGTTAACAGCACTGTAGCTGTGGCACTGTTGTAGTATTTTTTAAGTGCCACTTGTGCTAGTATAACTAGGGTTTCTAGGATATATTTGTCTTTAATTTATTTTTATTTAACCTGATGTGTATAGTTAGGATTAGTTTCACTTATGGGAATCATTCTTAATTTTTTTAAGTTGTTACAATTTTATTCTTCGTATAGAGGCTATTACACTAAGCAATGGTTATGATAGCTTTTTTTTTTTTTTTTTTTTTTTTTTTTTGGATAAGTGCAATGGTTATGATAGCTTATCTTAATACTATCAACGAAATTGATGTGGATCTGCTAGTTGCTTACAGAACTCCAGGGTTTTGCTAGTTTTCTGCACCTTAAAGATAGCTTGTGGATTTGTTAGTTCCTTAGAGAACTCTAGGATTTTGCTAGTTTTCAGTGCCCTAAAGACATTCTCTCTTTGTTTCCCTCTAAGAAAGTTGGGCTTTGATGGAAAAATCAAAGTACGTCATCATCTCATTTTGCTTTTGACTCTACCAATATATTTTCTATAGTAATAGATATATACTATAGAAGTATGAAGACATAGGATGGTGCACTGATTGTGTCCTTTATAATTTATTGATGCATTTATTTTTAAAATGTTATGGTTTGATATTCTTTGGACCAAATGGCGTCTCATTCACTCACAAGGAAAAGGTGGTAAGGTGAGGTCACTTGCTAATCCCTGTATGAGTGCATCTGTATTTACCTATAAAAAATGGAAAGAAAAAAGTGAATCTTCTTTAACTTATCTCTACTGCAAGGTCTTAATAGATTTTTCACACTGCAAGCAGCTGTTCACTGCCATAGTGAAATTAATGTGCATTTCATTTAGATTTTGCTTCAAACTGTGTAGACTTTGGTGCCATGAGCCTTGCAGCTCAGTGCCATAGCCTACTCTCCTTTTTTAGGAGAAATAGGGTTCAAATCCCCCCTCCACCATTGTTGTAACCGCCAAATTATCAAAAAACTGCTTAGTTCTTGGCCTAATTTTAGAGGCAATAAGAGAGTTAAAGACAATGATGTATTGAGTACCCTGCATGTTCTGAAGTTAGTGTTATGCTAGTATGTGGGATGCCACAACATATCTGTGAAAATAGATGCTTTCTTCTGCAAGTTCCTATCCATTGTTAGAAAACCTTAGTCAAAGGTTAATTCTGCTTACAATCTGCAGGTTGAGCAGTTAGAGCAAGAGGTTACTGAGCTTCGGAGGGCCGTTGCTGATAAGCAGGAACAAGAAAATGCCATGCTTCAGGTTTTGTTTTTCCTCCATTTTATTTAAACTTCCTACTTTGATAAGACCATCTACTCTAATAACTTATTATGGTATTTCATGGTTATATTGAATTATTTTACCAATCTTATAGGTTTTGATGCGGGTAGAGCAAGAGCAAAAGGTAACAGAAGATGCTCGTAGATTTGCCGAGCAAGATGCAGCAGCTCAAAGATATGCTGCTCAAGTGCTTCAGGTTTACTTCTTAGTTTCTATACATTTGGTTTTGTTTCTTCATTGCTTTGCTGGGTAGTTATTCCATCATATACCATCCTTATGTAATTAATTCACTAAAATTTGCTTGCATATCTGATGTTAAGTGTGTCTTAGATTCTATTGAGCTATATATTTGCAAGTTGAAGAAAGCTCATACCAGTAGTTGTATCAATTTTAGCCCTTGTCTTGAAGTCACATTTATCAATCTTTGCTAACTATCTGGAGTCAACAAAATGGTCATCTTCGGCCAGTATGTTAATATCAAGAACAATATCCTAGGTGAAGCTTGGCTGCCTGTACATTTACTTAACCTTGACCTGATTCTGTACCACATCAACGTCGTGGGCATAATTATGTAAATAATTGTCTTTTTGTACCTTAAAACATGTTAATAAACTTCCTTCTGTATTATGTAATGAGCCATATCTGGTGATGCTCTAATCTCAATATTATCTGTCTTGACCAAGCTGAATTTTGAAACGATGTTTTTGTTGCACAATATTCCCCTCCTTGGGACTTTATTTATCTTAAATGTTATTGTCTTACATGATATTGAAACATTAATATTATCTGTAACATGTCAGCATTTTTGTTTCTGTTACATGTCTTCTACTACCATTTACGTAGTGTTATACTTCCTGTGTACCTGGGTAGTTATTTTTATTATTAATAAATTTTACTTATCAAAAATAAAAAGTGTCTTATACTGATAAAGTTGCCTATGAAAGGGATGAGAGTTGGGGGGAAGTTGGCTCATAATTATGTTTGATATCATCTTAGATCATGTTGTGCTCTCTTCCAGTCCTTTATATAATTGCTTCAACGGATTTTTTGGATGAGTAAGCTCTGTCTTCAAACCAGATAAACCTGCAGCAAAA
Organism: Quercus suber; assembly: GCF_002906115.3. NCBI lineage: Eukaryota > Viridiplantae > Streptophyta > Magnoliopsida > Fagales > Fagaceae > Quercus > Quercus suber. The sequence goes on from NW_027070135.1 coordinate 197,073, forward strand.
ACACTAGCAGCAAATCCCATAGTGTCAGACTACCTCTTGTAGACAAGTATTATAATTTTTGATCTTATCTACCTTTTATATCTTTCTTCATCCGGATTTTAAAGTGATAACCTTGGGCCTCTTTGGAATGAAGTTCTTTGATATTCGATGCTCCACAATTCCTCAATTTTTTTTCATCTATATGTAAGAAATTCTTAAAGGTGCCAAAAGGGGTGGAGTATTAGGATGTATGAAAATAAAGAGAGAGAGAGAGAGAGAGAGAGAGAGAGTCCCCAATTCCTCAGTTTTTTTCATCTATATGTAAGAAATTCTTAAAGGTGCCAAAAGGGTGGAGTAGGATGTATGAAAATAGAGAGAGAGAGAGAGAGAGAGAGAGAGAGAGAGAGAGAGAAGAGGATTTCATCTATATGTAAGAAATTCTTAAAGGTGCCAAAAGGGTGGAGTAGGATGTATGAAAATAGAGAGAGAGAGAGAGAGAGAGAGAGAGAGAGAGAGAGAGAAGAGGAAGGAAATACTACTCTACGTATCTTAATTAAATTCTCAACTTTGAGTAGGCTGGAGTATTAGGGTGTATGAACATAAAGAGAGAGAGAGAGAGAGAGAGAGAGAGAGAGAGAGAGAGAGGAAATACTACTCTACATATCTTAATTAAATTCTCAAATTTGAGCGAGAAGTACTATGAAGTGGAAGGATATGGCTAAAATATCTAGGAGTTGACCTTGGCATCTATATAATAATATTTAAAAGCTGAAACAAGCATTTATTGTTGCATGCTCCTGTTCAGCCACATCAATGTAGCATTTCGGTCCATTTTGATCTGTTTGGTTCATTTTGGTCCACTTTGGTGATGCTTTGGGATGAGAGGTTTGTGTAGAAACTATAAAGAGGAGCTGCTTCATTGACTGTTGTGTCACATTCTCAGTGTAATGTTGGTAGGTTCTTTTTTATAAGTAAAAAATAAATAAATAAAAATTTTTGATAAATTAAATTAAATTGTTATGTTATTAAAGTCTTGTATTTTTTTTATTAATATTTGTGATGGATTTACTTATATATGCTTCTTCTTTAGGCTATTCTAAACATATAGATGATGAATCGTTTGTAAGAAACACTAGAAACAAATTTCAACCACACATTACATTACTTACAAAGTATCTTGCTCTTATAATAATTGAATGTAAATTGCATTATATATCCTTGAAAAAAAATTACAAAATTAAAAACACTTTTAAATAACAATAAATAAAAAATATAGATAGCTTAATTTAGAAAATCTAATATATTGTATCAACTATACTTTGTTAGAAAATAATCACATTATTTTAAGAATAGTTTGGGATTAACACTTAGTCTCATCTACTATTTTTATTTTTCACTTAACAAAAAAACAAATAGCCAATTTTTTCTTTGCATCGCGCAGGTCTGCAACTAGTATACATAAAACCCAAATCAACGTGGTTACATCTGCCATCTAAGGCAATCTACTTAGGACTCCATCCAAATATCATGAATCAAAACCAGAGTGTCTCAGAAATTTTCAAGTTTGTCTATTGGGGCTAAAAGTAGAACTGTTACCATCTTTTTTCCTTACTACCCTTTTTTTTCCTTTTGAAATTTGACTCTTTCTGAACTGCGGTCATTAGTTTGATTCATCATGTTACGATTTTCTGTCTCCCTGTATGTTCTGTATCCAACAGCTGCAAGCACTTCTATTGTGTATTCATGTTAGTCTGCACCAGTCTCAATGGAATGAGTAGATTGGATATTTTTGTACATTTAGTGGAATTACTATCTTTGGACTTTCCAATATTGATTACTCAGATGTTCTGTTCCTTTTTCTTTTCTTTTTTTTGGTATGTAATACCCCCTGCTACAACAACTATATGTATGCAGGAAAAGTATGAAGAGGCCATTGCTACACTTGCTGAAATGGAGAAGAGAGTGGTTATGGCAGAATCAATGCTGGAGGCTACCTTGCAGTACCAATCTGGCCAAGTTAAAGCACAACCATCCCCTCGGTATGTATTCGATTTGGGTCCATTTGTTAATATGATTCTTCTTTTGCCTCTATGTTTCTATTTGCTGCAGCATCTGCCTTTGTACATGTAGCCACCCCCTAACCCTTTCCCTACCTTTTCCTCACCTCAAGGGGTCCGAATATATGTAGGGTATCAGCTTAGGAACATTTCTGTATTGCTTGCATATTATGCCCCTATGAATGTGATTTGTACAATTTTGATTTGTAGATCTCCACATCCAAATTCTTCACCAGTACAAAGCAATCAAGAGGCACAAGATTTTCCTGCAAGAAAAATTAGTTTGCTAGCTCGTCCATTTGGAATTGGCTGGAGAGACCGGAACAAGGTTAGTTTCTATTTGTATTCTCTTCATGTATACCATACATGCTTAAAACCGCTGTATATCTTGAATCTTACAATATTAGTAAGCAGGACGCAAATCATTTTGTTCAATAAAGTAAGAGGTTTACAATATTTCTGTTCCTGTCTTCATATGTTTTAAAATTATTAATCAAATTTCCATTGAATGCGATAGGGGAAACCAACTAATGTTGAGGAGCCAATTGATGGCAAATCTACCAGTGAGGGACAGAGTCCCAGCACGCCAGATAAAGGTGCTAATGGTGTAGAAGACAAAGAATAGAGAATAGAAGGTTTATTAGAATGATACTCCAATAGATATACTCCTTTCACTGCCCCAGTTCTAATGTGCTTTTCAGCTTGGTGGATATCTTATGCATCAATGACACTTCAGGGAGCGGGTAGATATAGTGTCTTTGTCTGTAATTTTGATTAGACAGAGCCAATATAAGGCTTATATTCATTCATTGTTTGTTTGTTCATTAAATCAGTAGTAATAATAGTATACTGGAGGAGAATGTAAGAAACATGAGAGCAATGGTCATTCAAATGTATAATCTTTGCATTACTGTCTTGTATTGATTTATCTGAACTTGTAGTTCAAGAAAGAATTTTCCAGCAGTTACTGCATATTAGTCGCATCTGTATAATCTTTCAATCAGTGTCTTCTCTTGTTTTGTATTTTGTATAGTGTAGTTCTCAGTAGAAATCCCTGGTAGTTGCTGCTCTCTCTCTCTCTCTCTCCTCCCAAAGCATAGTTGGTCGTGTAATATATTATGTGGAAAAGTTATCTGGAGAATATGATGTAATTATTTATTTATTTATTTTGTAACTTTTGGGCTGCAAAGAATTGTTTTTCGTACTCAGTCCATTCTGTGATAAGGTCGAAAAACAAAATATGCAAAGAAAGAAAGTGGAATGGTTCAAAGATCTGGAATTCAGAATACCAGGCAATCTTGTTATATCTTTATTCTCTGCTGCACGCTTGAAAATAATGGATTTCTTTTACTCGCAGGGATGTTTTTACAAACCTTCCATCTCCACCCTTCCTATCACATACAGGTGTACTAGTTTTTCAAAATCAATGGTGGAGATGAGGATAGGGAATAGTTTGGTGAGTCTATAAAAATAGTATTGTATTGCAGTTAGCATTTTTATATTCCTTAAAAGTGCAAGGGTATCCTTGTCGGCCTTGTGAAATGTTAAACATCTTGATGGTTTGCTTCTCCGTCAACCAATTTTTTTACCTTCTTATTCTATGTGGATTTCAAGATGAAGGTGCAAATGTATACATAATCCAATTACAAATGAGCTGCTACAACATTTGATGGGGTCGTTTAATCTGGCTGACTTCTAGCTTATATTATGCAATTCCGGTGATCACAATCATCAGTGCTGCTGGGTTATAAGGTCTTGATATAAATTCGGAAAATTGCAAGGGATTTGACAGATTGTGCTTAACGTTACTTATAACCTCAAACTTTGGGGGAAAACTGAATGACTCTGGGCAGAACTAGGAAAGTTGCCAAGCTTATCTTGTAAATTAGGAAATTTCCAGTTCTTTCAGGTTCTTAGCGTGTCTATTCTCTCTTTTCTCAGAGCAGCAGAGGCCTTCTGTTTCCTTTTCTTTTTCTTCCTAAAGTTTTGATTCTGTTAGAAGGCCGCTAGAAACCGAAAACTACAGTGTACAGCATCAAGATTGAAGAAAGGTTCTGCCTCCCTAACGAAGGCAAGAAATACTCCCAGGTCTCTCAACAACCAAGAAACCGTGCTTTGCTTTTCTAAAAAAAAAAAAAAGAGTACTAAGCCAAATTCTTGCACATACAAATGATTATTTAGAGCAATGCCCATTGAAATATGAAGTTAAACCTAAGGCATTAAACTGAGATAAAAAAGGATGTGTGGTAAGGTTAGGGATCTATTCTTTCGCCTCTGAAACGTTGCAAATCAACAGACATTCTACTCAATTTCAGGATCCCTGAAACTCAACTAAAAAAATAAATTGAAAGGGCTGGGGCAAACTATTTACCAAACTCTTCAAAAAAGCAGTAATGAGGATGCTCTTCAAGGGGAACAGTTTCTATATAGATACAAAAACCCCAAGCTCAATTGTACATAAAAGAATCTCGTCAAAAGAGAGAGTAAACGGGAAAAAGAATAATATATATTTCCTGTTACAAGACAATAGGACTGGCCATGACACCTGCTATCTGGAGTGATCCAAAATTTGAGAAACAGGCACACCACATGTGGCAGCAATGGCAATAGCAAACCAAATAGCTCCAATCCATTGACCTCTGAATCACAACTACAAATCCATTTCAAGAACATTCTGATGCATCACCACACCACAGGAAGCAGGAGGCAGCGACCTCATCATGGGCTTCTGAAGATGGAAAGATCTTCTGGCTTGATCACATACTATTTCATTGCTCCCTTCTGGTTCTAGGAGTAGAAGAAACCATGCGGGAGGCCTGGACTGGCTGGGATTCAGGGTCATATTTTTGGGTAGCAAGATAAGAAAGAGCTGTGACTACATCAGCTATCAGGGGTCGCATATTAGGTTGTTCCTGAACACACATTGCAGCAACGGCAAGAGCTTGATACAATCCCCTTACTGGATATTGGCCTTGGAGCATTGGGTCAGCCATCTGTGAAAATTTTCTTCGATCTTTAAACAGGGGCCGGGCCTGCAACATAGAGAAAACATTTATATTAGGAGGATCACACAAGTAATTACTTTTTTGTAAACAAATTATTACAACTGTACCATTTTATTTCTTTCTCTGTATGAAATTATCACTACTGCAAAATATGTAAATATTTTTTTGCCAATGACGCTTGTCCATCAAATGTGCTATTTAAGTTGACTCTTGAATATGCAGATGGTCCAATTCAAACTTGATAGTAAGGGACCTTCTATAATTTGAATGATGCATGAATAGCAAGGTAGGTTGCTGACCTCATATAACAAACAAAGAAGTCTCTATGGACTTCACATGATAACACACTTGTTTACAAGTTCTATTTTGTAAGCCCCAATACCAGAAGGTTATCATTTTACCATCAAAGATATCATAGCAAAGATGAGAGGGCCATCTTACCCAAGCAACCAGATTGTGTTCCCCAGCAGCTCTTGCGTTGTCAATTGCTTTTCTTCCAGTGATAATTTCCAGAAGAACAACCCCAAAGCTATAAACATCTGATTTCAATGTAAGCTGACCAGTCATTGCATATTCAGGTGCACAATATCCATAGGTTCCCATCACTCTGGTGGATACATGGGTATTATCTCCAACAGGACCCAATTTGGCCAAGCCAAAATCAGATAGCTTGGGATGATAGTCTTCATCGAGCAGAATGTTTGAGCACTTCAAATCACGATAAAAAAAAAAAAAAAAAAAAAAAAAAAAAAAAAAAGGGATAAACTGAATCAAGCACCTGAGCCATAAATAACAAGCATGGAAATTTCCTAAGCACCATAAGTTGACACATATAAATTTAACAGTGTGGTTAAAAAATTAGTTAACCACTTAGGACGTCTCATGACAGAAAAAGTCATGATCACATGATTTAGGATTATCTGTCTAAAATAGGTTCTTGAACTTTACGAAAGGTAAAAGGAGAACCATATATTTAGAAGCTAAGTGCTAGAAAATCATAAAATTTTGAATTAAAAAGGAAAGGAACATTACTGATGATGAACATACCATGTAGATGGTCTTCCAAAGATCCTAATGGCATGTATTCATAAACCAGAAGCCTCTGATCTCCATCAGCACAATAACCAATTAAGTTAACAAGATTTGGATGGTGAAGCAGGCTTAGCATCAATACTTCAACAAGGAATTCCCTGTTCCCTTGCAGCCCATTACGATCAAGTTGCTTGATAGCTACAACCTACAACAAACAAAATAAGTTGAAGGTTCAGGTCTTGCTGCAAGCCTACTTAGAAATTCAAAGTTCAAAGTTTGATGAACAATGGTACTAAGAATATTGATGAACGCCAATGGTCCTTGGACCAAATGGCATCTCATCCCCCTGCATGCCAATGAGCTCTAACCGAAAGCAAAATTCTCCCATAAAAGAATAGGGTGAAGGACAAGGTCACGGGTTCAAGACCATTAAATGCATGTCTAACTCAGTAATAACAGGGAAAAAAAAATCCATGGCTAGGAAAGCATCCTCCCAATTTTTAGCAAAATGATGGGAACTAAGTATATTTTTTATGTCTACACAAGCTGAATGTATAAATGATTTCTGGTGGGAGTTCTTTGCAAAAGTTACCCCTATGTTTAATTGGGCATGAGTTAAAAATATGCCAGCAGTAAAGAGTTCGAGGAAAAAATAAAAGATTAAATACCAAAAGATTCAAGAATTGTGGTCTAGTTTCAACTTCTTGGCACCTTTTATAAGCCACTTTAGTTATTATTGAGTCTTAGAATTAACTTTCTTTAGGTTAGAAAGTTTCTGGTTCAATTTTAATAAAGTAGTGCTAGTTTGGTGAATGGGCTATTCTAGAGGTCCATGAGTTATGTTTTGAGTCCTTTTTGGTTTGGAAGTTCTTAAGTACTCTTTCTTTGTTATTAGTAATCCTAATATTTTTATTGTAGCCAATAACATTCATAGTGAAATTGATTTTAATAAAATTTTAGCAGGTTAGAAAAACCTAAGTGTGATTGCCTTCTCCTACCTAAGTGTGATTGCTTAAGAAAACCTATACCTACCTAAACCCTTAAATATCAAACCTATTCCAGAACCCTTAAAGATCTCATCAAGAAATCTAATTTAGAGCTGAATTCTTAAATATCCCACAACAAAATTGGTATTAGGGCTCAATAAAGCTTCTGTCTTGCATCATAAAAGTATAAGAGTGGTTTGCTTGTACTTCATAATTTTCACTACCCTTAGCCTTTTTCCTATCTAAAACAAGCAAAATTTATGAACAGAAATCCATATTAGGGGCCCCATCTACAGGTGAGGCGGATATGGTTATAATGGTGAAAAATATGGCAATTCTGTGGTAGGATATTGTGTATTGATAGAGGAACATTTGAATGCAATCATGGTGGATCTTGTAGCTGTAGCAACTGTGTTGATGATGAAGACACAATGCAAATAGCAATAGGCACTAGGGTTATGGCAGCAATGGTTTGATGAGGTGGCAGTGTTAGCAGTTGTCCTGGTGGTGTTATGGAGGATATTGCTAGGGAGAAGTGATGGTGCTGAAGCAACAGTGATTGCCACAAGCGAGTGGAGGCTTTATTAAACTTTTTAAGTTGCGATGTGGGTAAGAAAGTTTTACTGCCTTTTTTTTTTTTTTTTTGATAAGTAACGAAAAAATAGATTAAAATAATTAAAAAGAGTGTCACTTGAGCATACAGGAAGTATACATCAGGGGCAAAGTACAATCAGGCTCATGAAAGACAAGAAATATTTACTGCCTTTTGAATTTGGATTTATTAGGTAATAGATTTTCCCTTTCAAAATATAAAAAATATTCCAAAGATGCAGCTTAAGGACCTACCATCTTAAACTATTTTAAATAAATGGCACTAAATATTTGTAGTTGATGAAAATCCTTTACTTTTAGACAATTTTTCTCCAAATTTGTTTGGAGAAAATTTCCAAATTACCATCCACGTGTCCTTTCAATTACAGGACATATTAAATAGTCACGTGATTGTTTAAATAACCTACTAGATCATGTAATTAAATACACATGGATGGTCATTTGAAACACCTTTAGAGGAATCTCCTTCAAAATATATCATGTGGTGGTTCATACAATCATCCATGTGTTTTTTATCACATGCCCATTAAGCCATCTAAACTAGTAATGTGACTATTAAATACATCATGTAGTTAAAACCAGATGTCAATGGTTATTATAATTGCCATTTAGTGAGTTGGAGGACCAGTTTGGGGGGAAATTCTGTTTATTTCTTAATGCATAACAACTGACAAACTCAACATACCTGATTGCTACTCTCCAATCTCCCTTTATATACTCGTCCAAAACCTCCTTCACCCAAAAGACAATCAGCCCTAAAATTCTTTGTTGCAGCTGCCAATTCACGAAATGTGAATGTATATGCACCAATGTGATCAGACCCTCCATCTTTAGTGGCCTCCTTCTTTATGTCTAGTGACGAATTCACATTCAATTTCTCTAAAACAATAAAAAAGCAACGATGCTATTAATATAAGAATTAAAAAAAAAAAAAAAAAAGAAAGAACCTGATAAACAACAATAGTATGATGCCAGCAAAGTTAAAGCCAGGTTTTGATTTGGATGCCGTGACAACAGAAAAATTACAAACATATCATTAAGAGCTTAGAAAGAAAACAAGCATCTCAAAAGACAAAACAAATAAATAACACCTAAAAAGGATTCAATTTTGGATTTTTCAAACACATAAAACAAATATGGAAACATCTGCATAATTAATGTAGCGGAATGATCGATAGATATCAACACCATTCATTATGACATAAAAACAAGTTAGAAGTTTATGAACTACACAAGTTTCCGGTATACTTTAAGCCAGCCTCAGCTCCATTGCAGTAATTAACCAATGATTTTTCACCTATTCCAACACTAAAAAATTCATAATTCAGCTTGTTTGGTAGATGGTCTCAAAAAAACAAATCTAGAAGCAATTAAACAACACAATTGACACTCAAAAGGAATTCATTACTTAAAAAAAAAAAAAAAAAGACTTTGAAGGCAAATCAAACTCTGAAATTCAAAGGAAAATAGCTCAGAATGCCCACAAAATCTGAATCTTATTGCAAGCAAATCAATTTGAATACAATGCCACAAAAAAAAAAATTGCACAATTTTCTCAAAATTGCGTTCCCCACTGAAACCAAAGCAGATCACAACAATATGAAAGACCCACAACAATGATCCACACAATTAGGCAAAAGGACAAGTGCCCATCAATCTCAGCAAGTATCTAATGGCACACATACACTAAAAAAACAAACTTTAAGAAATAATATGGCACTGGGTATGTAAGAGTTAAAATTAAGCTTAAGTAGAATGATAAGTGTAACTGAAATTTGCTCTCTTTTTTTTCTTTCATAGAAGTACCTGAGGTCGATGAGATCGGATCGTTGGGATTCTTGTTCTGCTTCTTCTTTGATTTTCCAGGACAGAGTGACCAACCCATGGCTTATTGATTCTTTCTTTTAGGCAAGGTTAACACAGAGAGAGAGAGAGAGAGAGTGTGTGTTACAGTGTTAGTGTGTGTGTCTATGTGTGTTATACTGAGATACTAGTATATATCTTTCATTGAGTGACCTTTTTGCAAATACGTCCTTGTGAATTATTAAACTGTGTTCTAGCCCTCAAAAGTCTATAATTATCCATTTGATTTTTTTTTTTTTTTTTTTTTTTTTTTTTTTTTTTTTTTTTTTTAACTAGAAGTCTAGAACATCCAAATCAGCCAGTGAAGCTATAATTTTTAAAAGAGTAATTTTATTACCACATAAAACATTACAACTTTTGCCACAAATTTTCTATACCGTAAATTGTGATTAGTTGTTTGTCGCTTTCATATGAATCCACAATTTTTTCTCCACTACTCACAACCTACCATGTAAACAATGTGGTTGTGGTGTTTTATGTTGTCCTAAAATTTATGCTTTTGAAACTGGTTCTACTCAAATGTTCTGCTTATTATTGCATCTCCAATAGAATAGGCAAACCTAAAACCCTCTCTATTTTATAGGGTAAACTCTTAAAATATAAGTCTAACAATCTTTCTATAATGGGGGAAGGGGAAAATTGCCCAAGAACAGTAGTTCTTTTTGTTTGAAGAGTCGTTACTCATTACATAAATATTTTTTTGGCTTAAAAAAATGGAATTTTGTATTTAAAAAAATAGGTACAAAAATATTAAAGAAATAATTAAAAATATTATTTAAATGTGATAAAGAAATGATAAAGAGTTTGTTAAAACGTGTATTTAAAAAAAATAAACGTTGCTAGAGAATGCCACATTGTTTTAAATTTTGATGCCTTAATATTTGACTCTAGGAACTTTAGAGCTCGTTTGGTACATGTGTTTAAAAACTGAAAATTGTTGTTTAAAATTTTTTGTGAAAATACGTGTGGGTGAAAAAGTGCGTTGAAATGCGTGAAATGTTGTTTGAAAACTGAAAATTGTTGTTTAAAATTACTTACCAAACACCCCCTTACTCGTTCAACCAAAAAAAAAAAAAAAACATATACAAAAGTACCAAAAAAAAAAATGTGTGTTAGAAATTAATATATTAGAATATTTTTATAAATGTGTAAATCATAATTTCGTAGAATATGGTAATAATTTGAGATATTGTAGTTTCAAGATTACCAACTAAGCTTAATGTATTTCTATATATACCCTACATTATATTTTAACAATGAAAATAATTCTCACAACTTTTTTTTATTTTCTAAACTTGTTCGCACAAATTTATTTTATTTTTTTTCTACTTTTAGAATGCGTGGCAATTTCCTAAGAGTAGACTAGTTTGAGCATTTCTATTTGAAAAAGAAAAAAGAAGACTGATTCGAGCACTTTTTTTTTTGAAAGATAATTTCAACCTAATTCAAGCACTTTGGTCATATAACTTTCTGTTTATAAACTTTATATATTATCTTTATCCTCAGTATATAGTACATATCAATGATTTTGACTTATTCACATTATTATTTTTATTTTTTGAATTATTGGAGGCAGTAGTAAGCAGCGGATATCATTTCTTCAAGTATCACTTTTCAATGAATATAAGAATACAATTGTTTTAGGACTGTTAATGTGGCATATAGCAAGAATGGGTGTATTATAAAGTATGTCAACAATAAGTTAATGTAAAAAATAATGTCAATAATGTATTCATTAAAAAAAAAAAAAGGCGGTGTTATAATCACAATTTACCTTCTTCTAAAAATAAGAGTCATAATTTACCATCTTAATAAATTGTAAAAAAAAATTATTAAAATAATTGCATCTCTAGTATTGCTATTCTTGAAAGTGTAATTGAGTGTATTTATTTTTGAGATTATGCTGACTAGACTCTATATGAATTTTCAATGTAACCGGTAACTTTTTTTTTTAGGAGAAAACTTGTAAGGATGTATAATAACTTTTTCTTTTTCTTTTTTCCAGAGCAAACCAATCACTTAAAAAAAAAAAAATTGAGAGCAGACTATATATATATGGCAAGGTTCTTGATAAAATTTTCCTCAAAGGCTCTTGTTAAAAACTTAAAATGAAATAAACTTTTTTTAAAAAAAATTTTGAGAAAGGAAAATGAATGAAACTAGAAACATGAAATTGATAATTTGATATGGGAAAAAATCATAAATATAGTTAACTACAAGACTACCAAATCAACACCCTGTTTTGTCTGCGGAAATTCTTTTATTACCGACCAAGTCTTCCAATTGCTTGGGCGCCTGAATTTATTATAGACCAGGAACCAATATATACAATTATATCCTCACATAAAAATGCATATCACCCAATTTATAATGGGTAAACCAGTCATTTAGTCACATAAATAAATGGATAAGTAGGAGGCTCTCCATAAGCAAAGGCTGCAAAGCAAAGGTGACCCGTATCAAACTTGATTTTTTATTACTAAAAAAATTGAGATTTTCTTTTAATTTTGAAAAGATTATTAATGCTTAATTCAGAAACATCCTTTCTTGGCCCTCCTGACTTTAGGCGGTATAATCGAAGCTTTGAAAAAGCAATTTTTGTCATACCGGGTTTTAAGGGTTTTAATTTATTGTAAAGAAAACGTATTTTAATTCTTTATACGAAAAATAATAATAATAATAATAAACTTAATATTAATATTTAATATATATATATATATATTTAATTTCCTTAAAGTTTTTGTATAAGAATGTAAAAGCCAAAATTTATCGTTTTATAATAATTCGGCTGCAGAAGTTTTGGAGAGAGGATCTTTGGGTTCGTGTAGCCAGACAAAAGAATGGCCTACCAATGAAAGAATAGTCTACCAATGTCTGTGGCCTTATCAACTGGGTCAGTGGTTTAGTGGTAAGGCATTTGGGCGAACAGGAGCACAACTTATAGCAACTCGTTGGTGCTCCACTGTATTGCATATATGATCGAAGTTTTAGTTCGATAGCAGTTAAAGTGCTACTATAATAATATTTTTAGATAAGAAAGTCACACCAACCATCTTTTTTTTCTAAAAAAGTTAATTGTATGTGGGCTTTAGCCATATAAGTGGACTCTACCAATGACGATTTTGGCACGTCGGAATAGCTATTTATTGCATTCTTATTCATTGATCATCAAGATAAAAAGTGTGGGTGAGCCCACGGATTGATGGGAATGTAGCTTAGCTAAGAGTTTACCAAAAAAACAAAAAAGAAGCCAATAGAATTTGTGTGAAGTTTGAAAATATCTTGACTGTCGCTGCTTTTTATAAGATTAAAGATTAGGTCTAGTGTATATAGTGCACTAAATTCATTAAAATGATAGTATATATTTAAATGTAAACACGTATTATAATCTCAATGAATTCAGTGCAATTGAACATTGAACCCAATCATTCCCCTTTGTATAATAGGTATTCTGTGTCGGTTCTGTTGCTGTAGCATTTATAAAGTTACCTTGGCCGCTTAAAGACAAATGTGTGTGTGGAAGTGCAGCTGGTGCCAAGTGGAGGCGGCTCTATTTTGTAGAATTTGGGGGCAGTTTTATGGTCTCCTAGTCCTAGGTTAGGTTCTCCCTACTACCTAGTCCCTACTAATTATTGGAACATTATTTATTTATTTATTTATTTATTTATTATTATTATTATTATTATTTTAAAAAAACAGAAATGAATTAAAAATAAAATAAAATACAAGTTAACCCTCTTGATATTTTGGCTAATAGCAGTTAAGTACAAAACTTTTCAAAACTAATTAATTCGGTCCCTAAACTCAACTTGATTTCTAAATGGTTACTCATTTTTTCTTCATTCTCACCGTAATTAGGGACCAAATTGATTAATTTTGAAAAATCTTGAACCTAGCTAATATTAGGCCAAACCTCAGGGTGTTGGCTGTATTTTACCTAAAATAAAGACTATTGGGAACATGTTTTTAGTTTTTGACAAGTGTGTGATTGCTCTATGCAAGCTTCTAAGTTGTAATGTAGCAACCAGTTTCAATAAATTGGATCAATGGCCTTTTACTTTTAAAAATGGCCAAAACACTATTTTGGTCCCTACATTTTGGGGTCACAATCAATTTAGTCTCTATATTTTGGTAGCAATCAATTTGGTCCTTGTTATTTTCAATATGCAGTCAATTTGGTCTCTACTGTTAACTTATTGACGAAAAATATTTATGTGGCAAACGGATTGCTTGGTTGGCACATTAAAGCTTATGTCACCAATAAAATATTAATAAAAAATTTAAATTAACATTTAAAAATGCCACATAAGCATTTGAATGATCAAAAACTTCACGTCAAAAAAAAAACACCAAAACGTTTTTTAAAAATTCATCGAACACATTAAAAAATAAAAAACATAGAGTTAAAATTAACCCGGCACCTATTTTCTCAAACTTAGTGCATGTAGCTTTGTGGGTAAATGTAAAATCTTTGAGAATTCAAATCCTACAAAAATCCCAAATCCTAGCACCGCCGACAACCACTCCACCACGAGTCAACCGAGCTACAAGTAAACCCATCAAGTCACAATTCTCAACCCGGCTAGCAATGCCTAGATCAGTTAACCCAAGATCCAAACAGCTGTGTCGCTGCCATCCACGTTGTGAGAGTGCCTTTTTTCTTTAGGACACCAGCCCAAGGATCCTAGGCCGAATATTTGTTGTTTGGTGGACTAGGCTTGGTTCACCGTAGTTAAATTTGGGCTGATTACGAACCAAGTTGTGCGCAAGTCACATAAATCTCCTCAAAGCAAAAATGCGATTCCTCCTAAGCAATAAAATACTATTATAAGTGTTTTAGTGTCATAAAATGACCATTTATGCTTACGAAATAAGTAAAATAAGTATTCATAATATTCTCAATGAGAAAGAAATTGAAATAGAATATTTAAGGCTTATCTTTTATTGTATAAACATTTAAAAGAGTTCCTTTACTTGGTACCCCGGGGCGTACTGTCATGGGATCTCAGGGTGTACTAGGCCTGTAAGAACCCAGAATGCTAGTTCTCTCAACCATATGATCTTTCTCCATGTTTATTATGCAATAGAGTTTTGTCCTTTTACTTTACCTCTATAGGTGCTACATAAAACACACTATACAATACACATATCTTCAAATAATTGTTAGTTTCTTAGATTAGGATATACATTTTAATACATATACATATATATAAATGAATTTTATGAGAATGATTTAGCCACAAGGATCCTGGCCCCAGTTCTCACAGACTTAGTGCTTTTGCATAAGACTTGTGGGATTTGGAACTTAAGTCCGAGTGGCTTTGCTTGGGCTTTGCCTTCCAAGATAGTTAGGTGAGAAGGATTTTAGCAAGAAACAGTAAATGAAGGCAATGTAATAAAGAAATACACCAAATAATTGTTAGAGATCCTCAAATCAATATGAGGTATTTCATTATTTTTCTTGATTGTGGGTTATAGTGTGCTCACAAAGACATGATATAAGATTCAAATTTACTCAAAAATTGCAGACTTTGATGGCTATTCAAACCTCTAAGACTTGTAAAGTTTGAATCCTTTCGAATCTAAGTATGTGCTATAATGGCTATTTTCTAGAATACCGGGAGACAGTCCTCTGTTTTTCTTTGGGTTTTACAGAGTTCTTTCTATGGCTCTGTTATGATATCTTTTCTCAGATCAAAATGGTGATGAATGAATGTCCCTCATCATGGGTTTTCTCTTCCTTTTATAGTGCGACTCTAGGGCTCTAGGGTACTAGCGATTTCTCTCTTTTGCTCCTCAGAGCTCGTACTGTGTCAGTTACCTAGGGTTGGTCCTTTCCTTTTTTCTCATAATTTCTTCCTTTTGGTCCGACCAAGCTAAAAGCCCTTAGTTAACGTTCTATTCCAAGGTCCTCTCAGGTTGCTGATCCTAGCTATTTTGGCCCTCTTCACTTTTTCAGCTTTTGGCTGCCTTCCATCCTTGTCATTTTTTCCAAACAATCGAAATCTTTTACTGCTGGGTTGAAAGCTCCTCTCCAGCCACTTCTACTTATGGTTTTCTCATTCTTGGTTCCTTGAGGTGCAGCTCTTTTGTTCATGAATGTTTGCTTTACACTTTTGGACACATGACTGGGTGCTTGAGACCTGTTTGTCCTTCATCCTTTATGTTTTGAGCCATTTCAATCTTACTTAGAGCATGTTGTGCGTCCCGAGGATCCCAAGCCTCTGGGGATCCCGGCCCAGTTCTTTCACTGGAATTTGCTAGACTTTTTAATGGCCTTTTTTGCTAAAAATCTGAACATACATAGGGCCTTGATGTCGATTCTTCTTGCTGCACGAATTGGGCCTTCTTTATTTTTTATGGAATGGGCTTTGTTGTGAAATTTTGGACCTCAACACACGTCATAGCCAACCTCATTTGTCATGGTAGAGATCGCCGATCTGCCATGGACGAGTGACTCCAAGCTCTGTCTCCTCTGCCCAAATCTGGGTTATTGTTTCCCTTTCACCTGTTACGATTTTCTAAATTTGCTGAGAATTCTAAGATGAATGTTTAGGGAATTAGGGGAGTAAGATGCGGGTTATCGCAAATGCTGGCTTTTTTTTTCCTTCTTTTCTCTATTTGAATATGTATAGGCTGTACAAGTTTGAATATGTATTTAGTTGAATCATATTTGTGTGAAAGAGAAATTTTTGGTTTAACTTGATTTTATTTTTGGAATAATTTGTATAGACATTCTATATTTAGATAGAAAATTTTGATGAAAGGGTTCAAGATTACAAATTTTGTTCTTCCTATTTGATTTTTTATATTTCGTGTTCTTCTTGTTTGAAGATTAAAGATTAAGTTAATTCATTTTAATTTTAAGGTTATTTTTTTGGCCCTTTGATGACTCTGATGATTTTTTTATTATTTAATTTTTGTGTTTTTAAGTTTTTTTTTTCTTTTAGCTTTTTTTTATGATGTGGAATTTTTTATCATTCAAATGCTTATGTGGCATTTTTAAATGTTAATTTAAAAAAATTAATTAATATTTTATTGGCCACATAAGCTTTGATGTGCCAATTTTACAATCTGTTTACCACATAGACATTTTCCGTCAGTAAGTTAACGGTATGGACTAAATTGACTGTAAATTGAAAATAACAGGGACCAAATTGATCGCTACCAAAATGTGGAGATCAATTTGATTGTGATCCTAAAATACAAGGACCAAAATAGAGTTTTCGCCTTTAAAAATAATAATAAATAAATAGATAGGATATTATGGAAAGAAAGATGGGTACAAATGATCAACATACATTAGCCTAGAACCATCTCTTTGTACTTTGGGACACCAAAGTGGGGGACAAGAGATGGAGATTGGCCCATACTAATTCTAAAAAGCAGCCCATTGGGCCCGAAGATGGATCTAGACATTGCCCTATCTCCACAAAAGAAAACAAAAAAAAAGTCATTAAAAAAAAGTATAGAGGAAAGAATGTCTTCCAATATCATTACAAATTTACATTTCACCAATAAGGGGAAAACCCTTTGTTCCTTAAAAGTTCCCCTACCTTCCAAGCATCTCCTTCAAATATCACCCTCTTGAAGCCTAATGTTTCTGCTTGTTTTACTGCACAAAGGCTACTTTTGCTTCTCCCCACATTATCTCTACCCATTACTGCTATAGAAGGATTGAAGGATTTTCCTTGCAACGTTTTGACTTTGGATCAATGATTATATTAATCCACTATATGATGTCAATATTAGACAATCTAGAAAAGTTCATTAGCCAAAGTGCAATTAGCCAAACCCGTGACACCCAAGGGCAGTGTAAACACACATGCTCCAAGGTTTATTCTGCATCATTATACTATAAGCACTTTTTTTTTTTTTTTTTTTTGAGAAACTACTATAAGCACTTTGTGGAGGAGAAAGGAAACCTCTTGACTAGCTCTGCACAAATTGGGAGTATCCTCCAGTAATTTTATTTTACAACACAGATCGGGAAAATACTAAAGACAGAGATCATTCCACCTTAAAATTTACACCTTGTGGCCTGACACAAACCCAAATATAGATTGGAGGAGAAAGTTATGGAGTTGAACAAATTCTCTGCCCCACCCCCCCCCCCCCAAAAAAAAATGTTTCCCAATAGATGTTGTTGGCACTTGCCAATCATTAAATTATGTTAAAGTTAATGAAAATGACTCGTAATGACTAATGAAAACTGCAATGAAGGTAGTGTCACAAAATAAAATATAGAATTTACCCCGTTTAAAGGCTCTTGGCAGTTGGCACATGGATGGTTTTTGTCATTATATTTTCATTTTGAAGAGTTTGGCATTTTAAAATCGACTTTAAATCATGCTCTAAAATTGGCTACTCCTTGACTCCTCCTCTGAAAAATTCAGCACAATACCTGCTATAGATCCTCTAATGCTCCTGCCCTTCAAATGATCTGCGAACTATTATTTGCTTTTTTTATTTAATTTTTATTTTGAAGTAATTATTTTCCATTTCTTCACCATTAAGAACATATTCAAAAAAATCTCGGACCAGACATTTAATGCCATTACTCAGCCTAGCTACTGAAAATAATAATGTTTTTTTTTTTTTTTCTTTCAAATAATTCAATAGTTACATGGAATGGGGATTTGAGCTTTAGGGGTATTAAATACTAGGATGTGCCAGTTAAATTATAAGGTTTTTGGCAAAAATAATAGTTTGTATCAATCATTAGCTGAGTTTTCCTACATTAAATTATTTTACGATTTTTTTTTTAGAATTAAAATCATTTAGAGTTCTTGGTAATCTACCCTAATGTTCTTAAAATTTCATTCTTTTCATTTTAGAATGAATGGATTACATTTTATTTCATTATCAAGATTAAAAAAAAAAATGTTGTCTATCACCATTTTGGGATATGNTATTAATTCAATAATTACATGGAATGGGGATTTGAGCTTTAGGGGTATTAAATACTAGGATGTGCCAGTTAAATTATAAGGTTTTTGGCAAAAATAATAGTTTGTATCAATCATTAGCTGAGTTTTCCTACATTAAATTATTTTACGATTTTTTTTTTAGAATTAAAATCATTTAGAGTTCTTAGGTAATCTACCCTAATGTTCTTAAAATTTCATTCTTTTCATTTTAGAATGAATGGATTACATTTTATTTCATTATCAAGATTAAAAAAAAAAAAAATGTTGTCTATCACCATTTTGGGATATGTGAAAATTATGAAAAGTTTAATTCCAAACTAGTTATATGAAAAAAAAAATCCTCAAACCCACTTTATGGTAATTGATAAAACAATCCATATGTGAAAAGAATATTCTATATTTTAGAGAAATGAATGGAACGATGCTCACTTACAATCCATTCTATTCGTCAAATTTGATTGTTATGTCCTTAGATTTGGTCACAATCTTTTGGAATCTGATAGAGATCTTACCATATGGAAAAATCGAATGAGGAGAATGGCAACTTCAAAGGAAGAGAATGGTGGCATTGAAGGTGGTTTCAATTGGATTGGTTGAAGTTGAATTGCATAAGAGTAGAATTACCACTCGAAACCAACCTAATTGGTTTTTACATTTTAGAGTTGAGGACCGCTTATCAACTAATTGACTATTATATGATTTATATTAGTCGATTTTCAATTCGGTTCACCTTGAGTAAGATGGTTTAGTTAGATCCGTGTCTTGGCCAGTTGACAACCCATCCTTTTAAAAAAAAAAAAAAAAAATTCATTTCATTGTATTTCCATTCCATTCCCCCAAAACAAACACAATATAAATGTTAAGTACAAATATACAAAATTCTTTCATTAAAAAAAAAAAAAAAAAAAAGGGTATTGGTTAACATTCTCTAACAACGCCGTCATCTTCTCCTAAGCTAACAAAAACGCAGTGACACTCACACAGAGAAGCAAAAGAAAAAAAAAAAAAAAAAAAACAGAGAATGGATCAGCGAGCCCCGAACTTACTAGACGAAGCCCTAGGGCTTGTGGACGAAGAAAAGACAAAGCCTTGGCCGCTAAGCAGCCGAGTTGTTCTCGTGGAGGACCGAGTCGAGACTAGCGGCGCTTTTGTTCTCCACCACCTCCTCAAGCGTGCTCTCTCCCCTCACTCCTCTAACGACGTCGTTGTCTTCCTCGCTTTCTCTCAGCCCTTCTCTCACTACGATCGCATTCTCAGAAAACTCGTACACACTCTCTCTCTCTCAATTATCTCATTTGCAAATTGCATTAATCAAGTTCAATTATTTTAACCACAATTCTTTGATTTTGGTGATTAAGGCGTTGATAATGTTCATTTTCTTTTGTGGGTTTTCAAGTATTCTTGAATTTGTGTAATCTTGTTTGAGAAATTTTGTTCCTTCTACTGTTTGTTATATTCTCTGAAAGTGTTTTGTGTTTGTGTTTGTGTGTGTGTGTTTTAAATAGAATAGTTTATATAAATTAAGCCAAAAGGCAAGGAATTTAGAAGGATTACAATTCTTTTGCATTTCTAATAATTTTGTTTGTTTGTTTGTTTTTTCAAATGTCAAGTGAGGGAATGAAAAATAAGATAAGTAGAAGTAGTAAAAAGCGACATGTCAGTTAAGGAGATAGTATATAGTGTCATTTAATAGAATGGTGGAAAAGAATACATGTACCAATGAATTTTAGTTATTAATAGACTGTTTGGTCACAATGTTTTGTTTCACTTCTACTATAGTTATGGGAATATTTTTGTTTAAAATTTTGTTGAGCTAGCTGCTGCAATCAAATTTTAGAATTGATTAATCAAATGTCCCTAAGACGGTTTTAGCTTTTAAAAACGAGCATGCAGAATGTACCCGGATAATTCTTCTTTCTTTTAAAATATAAAATTGCACTTGTGAAATCATTCCTCATTCTACTCCTCATATCTTTTATTTAGATTTAGCTCATTGGTTGATTTTATTAGTACTTTCAAAGAGTTTAATATATGTTATATAAAAATTAAATACAATTTATATATTTTGTTTTTTGAGGTATATTGTTATGACAGGGTTGCAACTTAACTGCCCAAAGAGAGAATAACAGATTCTTTTTCCTTGACTTGCTCATGTCAGAGTTTCCAGGTGAGAAATTAGGTGTAATTGATTCTTGCCATTTCTAAGCTACAATGTTTTTTGCTTTTTTTCTGATGGAACCCATAAATGCAAACTCTTTAATAAGGGAAGAATAAATACAGGTTTTTTTAAAAGTTGGAATCTAAATGTCAGCTCAAGATCTGTTCATCAAGCATTCTTGTTCTTTTTGGTCTTACCATTTGTTAGGCGTGGTCAAGAAACTTTATTTTATTATTTTTCTTCTTAATCAATTAATGAATGTGCACATAGAACATTGTGCGCTCAAGAAAAATTGTCAATGTGTTACTTATCAAAAATAAAAATGTCAATGTGTTTATAAAAACTTTGTGCACTCAAGAATATGTCTGCTATACACACATGGTCCAGTTGTTTCACCTTTGTGCTTTATGCAATAATTGAGTTTATTGCTTTAACAAATCATGATAGAAAAAGATCTTTCAGAGGATGATAAAAGACAGATAAATGATACTTGATTGGATTGAACCATGACGCGAAATTTTCTTTGGTTAATTGATGAATAGATGGAGATGAAGGAAATAACGATGGGCTTGTTGCTTTGTATGGGAAAATTGAAAAAGTGGTCAGTACCTCATTTCAAGAAAACAAGAAGTGTATTACCATTGTTATAGATGATTTCTCTCTTATGGAGGTGGCTGCTAATGGCGCTACAAATTATGTCTTAGACTTTCTGCGTTACTGCCGCACATTAACATCGGCATTTGTAAGACCATGAGGCTACTGTTAACTCTTTTTTCTTTTTCTTTTTTTTGGGTACTTATGGTTCTTTTGTTGAGTCTCATGCCTTCTTATAGTGTTTTTGCTCTATTCTTGTATCAGGGTTGTTCTTTAGTTGTCCTTAACCATGAGGATATATATTCAAGCATAGAGAGACCTGCACTTATTTTACAGATGGAGTACCTGGCAGATATTCTAATAAAGGCAGAACCATTGGCCACTGGTTTGGCCACAGATGTGCATGGACAGGTAGAGTTGTGTTATTTCTATCTAAATTTTCTTTTATGTTATGTGTGTGTGTGCGTCCATGTGTGTTTATTAATATAATGCTTTACCGAATTTGGTAATGGAACAGCCAAAATGTATAAATAGAAACTTCTTGTATCCCCATATAAGTGTTCTGTTCTTATTTGTACTGGTTGTTTCTCAGGGTGTTCTGTTTTGTGAGTCTAGATGGTGCAATTGACTTACATAGGCGAGACCTTAAATAACGTTAATATGTGAGAGCTTCAAAGTTCAAATAACGTTAATATATGCTGGTGTTTCTCAGCCATGGTCATGGTTGGTCATTTGATGTCCCATAGCCTGGAGACAGTACTAGCACAGGAAAAAAGAGAACTTTATATTGGTCCCCATCTTCGTTGACATTCACCTTAACGTTGATCATATTATTTTTTTTGTACTCATGGACTCACTTTTAGATTCTGGTTGTTTACCACATTACATAATTTTACTGTGTATTAAATTACATTTTATATCTAGTTGTAAGGAAAATATGCATGGGCTATGTTTTTTCCCCAGATGTTGCATAGTCATTGTTTTACACTCTTTTTTTTTTTAAATAATATCTCTCACAATGTTACTGCTGGTTTTTCTTCTTTATTCTTTTATTTTAACCTATAATATATTATATTTTTATAAAAATTAACAGCAGCCTACTTCTAAGAAGTGGCTGGTTAACTGCCAACTTTTACCTATAACTTCAGTAGTTCTGTTGTCTTCAACTGAATTACATTCAGGAAGAGCACCCGCTAATATATGTGGAGATCCTTTAAGACTATTTGATCTTTAACATATGGGGGATGGTGTAAAATAGCAAGCCATACCTGAATTATAACATGTTTCATGTTTGTACCTAATCGCTCCAGTCATACAAGTAGAGCATATTTTATGTTTGTGTGTCCATTTTATATTTGCCTCAAATTGATCAGTTGTTATATTTCTTTGTTGCAGTTGACAGTTTTAAACAAGGAAATACAGGATGGGCAGGGGAGCTCAAGAAACAAGATATGTAATTTTCACTTCAGGGTCAAGGAGAACGGTGTTGAATATTTTTATCCTGGAAGCAAAACTTGATGAGACACCATCTAGTTGGGAAAGTCAAGATAAGATGGAGAAATGAGTTTAGGGAAACTAGATACATAACCTGTTATCCACTTGTCTGTTTTTTATAGCTAATGGGGATGACTTGGTATGTCAGTTGCAAGAGATAAATTCTCCTCTTTTATAGACCCTGCGGAGTGTATTGCATTCGAGTTCATATGCAGACCATGTATTTGTATTTGTATCAGAATTGAATCAATCCCAAGTTTCCAATCAAATTCAAATACAAGGACTCACGATAAGCTTTTACAATGACAGTAGCAAATGGACCCAACTACTTATTATAATGTTGAGTTTTAACAGCATTCACTTGCCTTTGGGGCGAGGAATTTGGACATCCGACAAAGTTGAAATCACACCATATGTGAGTGACTGCCTAACTGGTTAATTATATGACCTACTACCTTCATAAACGAGCACAACAAAAAAGTGTCCATTTGAAAATAACTAATTTAATTTGCTTTAAGCACTTGAGATAAAAGGTAAAAGTTAGGGGTGTTTGGTTTGAGCATCACTAATAATTCAGTTCCCATATCTCATTTCTTATTATAACTCAAACTCAATTTTCAGAACTCATATCTCTATCTCTACTTTTCCCTTCACTCCAAATATTTGTTTGGTTCCATATCTTGGGTGGGCATATCTCATGTCTTAAACTCAAATTTGTGCATAAAGTGGTGGAGCCCACATAATGAAGAAGGTGAGTGACAAACCCAAAGTGATAGAACTGGGTTTTAGAACTGATTCTCGGTGAAACCTCTGATATGGTTTGGCTGAAGGTCTTCTTTAGATGTACAAAAATTTTTTAGAGAAAAAGTGAGAGGAGGAAGGAGAGAAGGTTTAGTAAAAGGAAAGGCGTTTACAAAATGAGAAGAATGATGAGTGTAGAGTGAATCTGTGATGTCAAAGAGTAAAGAGAAGCTGCCTCAAAAAAAGAAAAAAAGAAAAAAAAGAAAGAAAGAAAGTAAAGAAAAAAACTATGAAATATATGAATAAATATATGACTATGAAATGTGCGGTATGAAAGTATTCAATTTTTGTTTTTATATGAATAATATATTTTATCACAAACTTAATGACAATAACCTATTATTACTTGAGAGGATGTAATTTTTGTTCTCAAAGTAAAGAATAATTAGTGATCATGCTCCCACAAGAGATTGTCTTTATTTTATATTTGCACTTTGGCAATTAATTTATACATTCACTGGGTTTTCAATGCCTAACCAAGTTGAATAAAGTCTCTTGCCCTAAATATTTTGGCAAATTATCCGGAAGTGCATTTTGCAATCAAAATTTTTTTTTTTTTTTATATTTATAATACGTACCTAACATTTGATGATTATGAGAAGAAAAAGATGAGCACTTTTCAAGTTGATAATGACACGTGAAACACTGTCTACCTAGTAATGGCGAACGTTTTGTGCTCGTGTTGACTTCTGCCACGTGGACGTTTTGTTGGTTCGGATAATGCATGGAATGGGACCTCTAATCTAATCTTGGATACTGTACACTCAGCTTCCTTTGTTTATGAACCGCGAATAATAAGTCTTAACTGGCTATTACCAAAAAAAAAAAAGTCAGAACTGGTATAAGAAGCCACCAACTTTCATGGTATCCAAGCCAATTGCTTCATGCCATGTCATCAAGTGCAGCTCTTTTCATTTTCCTTACTCATAAATACTATAATATGTCAATTTTTTATTCCCATTAAAAATAGTCCCTGCTGTGCAATCAATACAATAGTCACACTCCCTTTCCTTCTGTGTGTGTTAGAATTTGTTTATCAAAAAAAGGACCCTTTTTTTTTTTTTTTAATATTTTAATTTCCCCTTGTTTTCCTGTATTGTGCTTTATTCTGGAGCTGCATTTTTTTTTTTTTTTATAATACGTACTAACATTTGATGATTATGAGAAGAAAAAGATGAGCACTTTTCAAGTTGATAATGACACGTGAAACACTGTCTACCTAGTAATGGCGAACGTTTTGTGCTCGTGTTGACTTCTGCCACGTGGACGTTTTGTTGGTTCGGATAATGCATGGAATGGGACCTCTAATCTAATCTTGGATACTGTACACTCAGCTTCCTTTGTTTATGAACCGCGAATAATAAGTCTTAACTGGCTATTACCAAAAAAAAAAAAGTCATAACTGGTATAAGAAGCCACCAACTTTCATGGTATCCAAGCCAATTGCTTCATCCCATGTCATCAAGTGCAGCTCTTTTCATTTTCCTTACTCATAAATACTATAATATGTCAATTTTTTATTCCCATTAAAATAGTCCCTGCTGTGCAATCAATACAATAGTCACACTCCCTTTCCTTCTGTGTGTGTTAGAATTTGTTTATCAAAAAAAGGACCCTCTTTCTTTTTTTTCTTTTTTTCTTTTTTTTTAATTTCCCCTTGTTTTCCTGTATTGTGCTTTATTCTGGAGCTGCCTGAAGCCCAGATGCTGGAGCCTCACAGAGGTTAGCTTCTTATTTTCTCTCTCTGGTAATCTGATTAATCTATGAATATTGAATATAATTGAGCTACAATCCCCTGTGAATATTATATGCTTGTTTTTGTTTCAAGGCTAATTGAGTAAATGTCTTCATGAGCATGCTCAATCATGAATCATGAATCATGGTCCAGAATCTGAATTTCTTTTTTCTATACAAAAATTTTAAGGAGACGACAGAACTCAGATTTATCTGAGCCTCCCCATGGGGGGAGAGCCGGATGAACCACTTGAGCCAAGGGATTTGGTGGCCATGATACAGAAAAATTAAATTTCATCCTCATGGCACATATGCAGGTCTGCCTGCAAGTGGAAGCTCCTTCCATGGCATAAGTAGTTGAAACTGCTGCCCGTTTGTGAAATTATCAGTTCAGATATCATTACAGTTAGTGATTTATGATTGCATAAAACCGTTGGTTAATGTCTCTTTGGGAACTCAAAACTTTTGATTTGTGCTTATCTGAAACTCACAGCTAACCTGCTTGTGTGATGAGGAATGACCAAAGCTTCTGGCAACCCTTGGTCTTTTTCCCTGCTGCCCAAATGATAATTTCATTTGGTTGGCTGCACATCCATGTAACGCCACTTAATCAAAGAACATCAGAACAGAAATGCTTCAAAATAAGAGCAAAAAAGGTTTACATAAAAATAAGAGGTCTTCAAGCATCCACTCATGTAAAAAAGTCTTAAAATACAACAGCAAACCGAATTTAAGAGTTTTTTTAGGGGAGGTCTACCCTTTCAAGGGCTACCACCTTTTGAGTAGCACTAATACTAGCATACTAGTGCATAACAATAAAACAGAGTCTAAGGTGTAAGGTGTTTCTGTCGAGTCCTCACACACAATCCATTTGGTCTTTGATCACAATGGTAACTTTCCACCACATGCCCACATCCAGCAAGATGAAATCTGAATGCTTCCTCTCCTGAACACAGCTAGTGCCTATTACATGTACAAGATTCTATACGTACTATCAGGGACAAATCGGGTTAGCAATGTGTATGCTTGCTTTAGTTTTCGTGCACCACCTGTCGAACAAATTGCCCCCGAACACGTGGTCTCTGTTCTGCCAGTTTCTTCCTGCTCTGGTATCGGACCTAAAGAAGAAGACATAAAGAAGATGGTTCTTTCATTTCTCTTCCAAAATCAGAGGAGTAAAGATTCCATAATGGGAATGCAGGAACAAGTATACAAATCTTTTCAGTATTGAAACAACTTATCTTACTATGGTCATACCAATTACCCAAGGAAAAAAAATGTAGACTGTGATCATACTAAATGAATGCCAAAAAGTACGTTGAAAAGGTGAAATATAGCTCAGATTGATTTAGCATTTGTCTTGAATAGAAACGGTGATTTAATGACTTCAGGGTGTCTAACATCAAGATTGAAAACTATTGAAGATTTTAAGACATACTTCATGATGGGAAACTTTCCATTAAAAGTAAATTTATATATCAAGGGATGATTTAATGAATCTCTAGTGGCCATGTTACTCAAATGTTTTAACACACTTTCAGTTACCTTTTTCTCAAAGCATCTCTCTTTCCTCTTCTGGCGGAATTTGTTTAAAGCAGCCTCTCTTAGTGCAACACGGTCTGGATCAATTTCACTTCTGTTTGTAAATCCGATTATACCACTTGCTTCCCCTTTTCCAGCGATCCCATTATCACTTTCCATATTTGTTCCTGAAGCATATAAAGTGGCAGTGCTTCCATTCTGCCCATTGCTCCCGTGGTTGCTTCCTGAGGCACTTCCGTTCAAACTGTGACTACCAGCATTTCCTTCAAGGGACGCACTTAACAAATTTGATGATCCACATTGAGGAGCTGCATCTGCATTGTTTTCCAAAGACAGATCATCGTGGTTATCCAGCTCCTGCTGGGCCATGCTGTGCACATGGTGGTGGTGATGGTGGTAATGATGATGGTGGTGCTGCACTTGGACCTGCTGGTTGAGACCCCTTGTTTGTGCCAAAATCATGTTAGTCATTGCAGCATCTTTCTTATCTTGTATTCTTGACTGAGAGTGAGGAATATGGCTATTTTGCACTGGTTGGAAGGCAGAGGAGGGATGGAGACATTTGACCACAGATTTGGGTGGTGACTTGTCATCAAATGGCACTTGTTTGGTGGAAACATTATTAGTAGTGGAGCCCATGTCATTGTTGTTACTACTGCCATTGGAACATTGATTGGGTTGTGTACTATTTGAGCTAGATTGAAAAATTTGCTTTGATTCGGTTTTAGCTGCCTCTGAGCTCTTACCAAGAGGACAGCTACCAACATTCCCCGTTGGAGCCTGATTAGTAGATGCAGAGGTGTACCTGCAAGTAAGAAAATTGTTATGCCCATCAAATTTGGAGGATGTCAGGTCAGAATATGGATGTAATCTTAAGTCTATATACCTTGAGAAGGCTGAAAGGTCTGAATGTCTCAAAACATTTCGGTCAGGAGCACTGTTGCCAGTATCTCCAACATCTTTCAGCCTCTTTAAACTGAGCTCAAGGGAAGGTGTTTCCTTAATGTCAAAGATGGCCTTATCTTTCATGTCGGATACCTTGGAGGTACCATTTGGGATGTTAAAGACCATACTTTCCATCTCAGGATCAGTCCTTTTAGTGGTCAGACCCGTTAGATCAGAGGCTTTGTCCTCCAATTCGCCATTTAGTTTCTCACTGTGGAGCTCCACTCGTCCTTTCAGCAGATTCTCATCATCTTTCCTTGAATCTATTTCAGAAATTCTGTCTTCATTAGTGCCAGCTAAGTTAGCCAACCCCTTGGCACTTGGGTCTTCCAGCTGCAAATTTGGAATTCTTGGTTCTCTGATCTTCAAGTCTTTGCCCACGACAACATTGGCTAAATTGAAATGAAGCAGTACAAAGTGGAAAATAAGTAAAGATATAGCAGAGTTAGATGTCAATATATTATTGTTAGAAGCAAAGCCATGCATACCAAACTCATCATCATGCTCTTCATGCTCCACAGGCACCCAGTTGTTGCCAAATGCCTCTGGCCTTGAATGAATAACCCGGGCACAAGTGCTATCAGGAGCATCGGCTAACTGTTCCCATGGTGACATTGGTTGGGGGCTGTCAACTTCTACTGCCCTTTTTGTCCAAGAGCTCTGCAAGGTGCGTATAGAAATTTCAAATTTGGCTTTGTTTTGGGATAATAAGGCTTCTATCACAGCTATTAAGTATTTCATGTTTACATACACAAACAAGAATATATCATATGCTCACACTCAATATACCTCACCCCAACTAATCATGCCTGGCAAAACAAATCTCCTTTTTTGGGCAATTCTGCTCAGTTATGGGTTTCCTTGACCTCAAATCAAGTCATTATGTTTCGTTTACCATTTCAATCCATGTTCTAGTTGGACATCTGCTTGTCCTAGTCAGACCAATGGTGATATTTTGTGCTTGTATAGAAAGAATTTTTTGGATTCCAATATTTTACATGTATATTTGATAAAATCATTATATCTCCTTTTTAAATTTGCTGGAGTTCTTTGGTCTTTTTATTTTAGATGTTACTTTTGTTTTTAGGTGTTTCTCTAGTATACTGTACACATCCATTGTAGTCAAGTTGCGCCCCTTATTGTGCCTTTTAAAAAAAAAATGAAATTATTACTTATAAAAGAATTATCATTATTATTATTTACAGTGAAGGAGTAAATAATAGTACTGTGCTTGTTAGCAAAATAATAATAATAGTATCGTGCTTGAACCCATGAATATAATACTTGAAAAATGGCAAAAAATGTCTAGGGTATGGATCATTTTATGAAAGAGATGTGCCAAATATGATAAAAACTTAATATAGTGCTCCCTCCTTGGTTACTTGTCAAGCGTAACTAACTGGTATAAGGAAAGCATACATAAGGAATATTGGAAGATGCATTCTTTTGCTTCTCTTAGTATTTGAGTAGAAGAGGTTGAAACTAGGATATATTTGGGTCCAACCTAAGTCCATGACTAATTTTTTTTATTGCTCCCTTAAAAGACTGATAATGAATTCCTTATAAACAGAAAGCAAAGGTAAATTTGAGTAGGCCAGAAGCTGCACCATGGTGTAGATGCAAAGGAGTCTCTTTGTTTGCAAGTATCATAATGATCAGGTATTATGGTGCTTCAAATGAGGCGTCATAATACAGACTAATGCATGGCTGCTAAATCATTAGTTTGGTATTGGCTATCATTGGATGACAAAATTCTAGTGTTGTTTTTGAAAAATGTCATTATGGCAACCATTGATCTATCACGTGCCAATTGCCGAGTGTTGAAAAACAATATTTTGCTACACAGACTGCCACAATACCTAGAAATCATAATTATTAAAAAAAGAAGCAGACCAGACCTGGGGTCCAATTGACAAACACATGAATTGGAGATTATTTGTTATTGAAAACCAGCCAGACAACCATTGACCCAACAATGGAACTGTTAGCCAATGACTTGATCCTTGTTGGATGTTATATTTGGTAATTTTTTAATAGTAATGGAAATAGCAACAACTTAATGAAGAAAGCATTTCTGTGATGTTGGTAGCTTGACAACTTCCCCATTCTCCATGGCACCAGGAAAGACAATGGTCTCGAGCTCCCCAATAGTAGTACTAAGATTACTATGTGGAACAGCTGAATAAGGTTTCTTTGAGATGGAGTCAGGGTCTTAGCCTAATAACTGGAGAAAGGGCTCACCAAGCTAGACATGCATCTTCATTATGTATGGGGGACTTCTATCCATGTCCCTTGATTGCTTCACCATGTGCACTAAAAGAAGCTTACTAATGTGGAGGCCTGCCACAAACCACCATCATTGTCCTCCCTTGTTTCCCTCTCAAACAATGTTACTCTCCAATCAGCGCAAGGTATTCTGCTAACACACTATCATGTACAGGGTACCCCCACTTAATGCTAATTACTGATGCTAGCATAAGCACACCCCCCCCACCCCCCCCCCCCCTCTTCCCCCTTCTCTCTCTCTTCTTTTTAGTATTCTGTACACTATGCATTTCTTCTATGTGCACGGAATTATTATGTAGATACGAGGCATAATACTTCATATAAACTTGTATGGGAGGAATAAGTTTGCTTTACTATCAGATATGGCTAGACAAACTATAAAGAGAATAAGTTTGGTTTTTTGGTGCTTTTAATAAAATCTATTGTCTATAGTTATCAGTTCAGTTGGATTTCAAGCTTATGTACTTCTCTGATGATTTTAAATTATTCATGCCAACATTAAAGAGACAAGTTGTTGTTACTATAACCAACTTAAATGCAACTTCAAAGAAACGTCCTTGAGGCTAGAACTTTACCATCAGATATGGTATGACAAACTATAAAGAGTAAAAAAATCTTCCATAGGTAATTATAAATGCAAGTAAATTAGCATCTTGATGAAATTTAAAAATTTTGTAATAAATAAGAAGGTATACAGATAGGTTGTGCACGTAATATAAGAAAGAAAAGTCAGTAACACCAACTATCAATGTATAGAAGAGGCAAAAATTGAAACAACAAAGAGTTACTACTCCCTACTTAAAAATTGTTAGTAATACCTGAGTACCACTTCCATCATCACTCCCATCCCTAAGATTCAAACCAATGCTTCTATTATCATCTTCATCATTACTGCCGGTGTCATTGTCTAACTCATCACCACTTTTCAACTTTGTGGAAGTTCGTGTATGTACAGCACTTTCACTTCCACTACCACTGCCACTACACTGATGAAAAGAGGAATAATAAATGCAAAACAGAAGAGGAAAATTCTGCACTTTTTTGTGATTATCAATTAAGTGGTGTATAAATGGTGAAAACAGAAAAGGTAGATAAAAATATCTCCAAAAGTCAAACTTGGTCAAATGGCATGACTACAAGAAAAATCAACGCCTTCTTTTTAGTTGGTATGGTTCAAATAGGTGCTCAGGGACAATGTAATGCATAGTTATGAACCAACCTGAAGTATAAGTGAACAATTGGTCCATCATATAGTTTCATAGATAAAATGGAAATAACCATGGCAACTCACGCTGTGACATTTCCTCCAAACATGCTGCCAAAGATTTTTTAGCTCATTCTTTCGAATCGGCTTTGCTAAAAAGTCAACCGCACCCTTTGACAGACATTTAAAGACTATATTCATGGAATCGTAAGATGACATCACTGCAAATAAAACTCACCCAGGTGTAGCAGTTAAAAGTATCAATTGGTTAAAAATAAGAGGGGTAATATCATGTTACTTTTACATAAAAGAAATGATAATAGAAATTCACTCACTAATCACAGGAATATTCTTGCAAGTTTTGTGGCTCATTATCTTGCTTAAAAGGCCAATGCCTGATAAACAAGGCATGACTACCTCAGTCAAAATTAGATCAACATGAGTGGTATAATCTTCTAAGATCTTCCAAGCTTGTAGACCATTTTCTGCTGCTGTAACTGCCAAGATTGGGTTAACTGTTAGGTTTGTTTAAGAAGTGACAGCCAAAAGGACACCATGCTTGCATAGGATGCACAATACACAAGATAAATGACAATATTCAGAATTTCAGATACCAATGCACCAAGCATATTGCATTTAAAATGGATAAATCTTACCAAAAGCATTTCATTCCCCAAAGGAGGGAAAGAGAACAAATAATCTTAAGAATACCAAGTTCAAGAACTAGCATTAAAAAAGAGAAAAAAAAGAAAAGAATATAAAACACATAATAAACCACTTCAATAGGTCAAGAAAGCATCTTAACCATAAGAAGAACATGAGGTTTTCTTTGGTAAGTGTGAAATTATATTGAAGTTTCAACTTCAACATAACTTTTTTATTTATTTTATAAAGGGAACAGATATAGAACCTACCTTCATAGCCACAATTTCGAAGCAATGCGCTGACAACATGCCGAGTTGAATCATCATTTTCCACCAGTAGAACCTTAAGAGACCTAAGAGGCAGAAACCTCTCCCAGCGAACCAGAGGCCTTTGGTGCTGTTGCTGTGAGCTCTGCATGACAACCTGGGTTTGCACCTTGTCTTGGACTGCTTCCATCTGCCCATCATCAACATCCTCATTAATCCGTGACTCATTCTCTTCTGATAGACCTTGGCCCTCACCTACAATCCTCCCATTATTTATTTCCTTGTGCTCATCTTGCAGATGGTGTTTTATTTTCATCAACCCTTCGGTCCTGGGACCATTATTATTCATCTGAACTATTCTCATCAACCAGATTCAAAAAGGCTAATAATGAGGAATGTAATAGATTGAGTTAGTGCAAAACCCTCATCCAATCCTGAAGAGAGCTTGCACATACCGATGTCTTCAAGATACAAGCCTTTACAAACAAACCCACTTCAATAAATCCTGCATAAGTCCAAAAAAAAACACCGTTTTAATACAAAGCTGCACAAACTCAATTTCTCTAATATTAGTCTGACAATAACATGAAACCTTCAAACCCTCATTGGTTTTTTTAACAGTAAAAAGAATAGAAAACAGATTAACCACATGCTCTAAACCTAAAATTTGTCCTCTAGTTTGAATAATTTCTCAAACATGGATCCTGATACAAAAACATTGTGTAAAAGAATTGGAATTATCAACATATTTTATCATTTGGGACCCAGGAAAGGCAGATTACGTACATACAATTCAAAACATTATGGTTTTCAGTATATATATTTTCATGTTAAAAATATCTTTATTCATAAAACAAGATAGTTTGAATAAATAGGATATGTATCAAACTTCACCTAAACAATTACAATCTAAAACTTAAAAGTTCTAATCTATATATATATATATATATATGTCGATGAAGGGATGCTGCCCAAAGCAGCCATCCAGTCAAGATCTCAAAAAATCTGTTTGATAACATGTTGAAGATGCTCAAAATCTTCAAAAAATCTGACCATTCCTCTCTCGCCAAATTGTCCACAATACACACAAAGGAACACCCTTCCATATATTTTTTTTTTAACTCTGGTGTTGATAAATATCTTCCTCACCAAAAATCATGCATATGAGTCATAGTTTTCGGCATAAACTAAGATACACTAACAAATAATGAAAACACAAATGACCAAATATCTCTTGCCAGTTGCCACCAAACAATGAAGCTACTAGCAAGAGACACTCAACTGAAGTCCCACTTTTCTTGCACATACAACACTGATCAATAATCAAAACATTTCGTTTATCGAAATTATCTTCAACTAAATTTTTTTTGCACCTACGGGACCCCTCATAGCATCATAAAATGATCAAAACTCCAAACTTTTCCATTATAGTCTTAAATATCTCAGATAGATAAATGAACTTGGTTTCAAAAAAAAAATGTAGGAAAAGTCAACTGCTCATGTTAAGAGACCTAAGTATAAAGTATGTTATTTACTCAACTGAATCAAACCTAGGAGTCCCAGAAATTTTTTTTTTTTTTTTCCTTCTTTATTTTCCCATTCACCAAACAGATCCTAATTAAGCACAGATATCAAATTTCAAAAAATATAGTTCAGATTTCACCAAGGAAAAACAGCAATTGAACTTTATACTTTGGTTTAAACTTATATAAATCATTTTAAATAGTTAATTTTGTCTTTTTAATTTATAGAACTTCATTTCTTTTTTTAGCAACCAAGTTCTCAATTATATATATATATATATATATATATATATAAATAAATCATATAATTTTCAAACAAATAAGAACTTAAAAAATTAAAAAAAAAAAAGATTTTTTCCATTTCCAAAAAATATTAAAGAAAAACAGTGTGATATAGTTGGAGCTGGATCCAATCACCAACGGTCGAAATTCAAACTGAGAAATATAAACAAAATTCAAATGCTTTAAACGAAATTATACCTCTGTGACTCTGATCAGAGATCGATTAAACGACAACGGTCAAAGAATTCGAAATTTCAAGCAAGCACCGAGATTCACATAGGAAAAAAAAAAAAAAAAAAAACCAGAGCTTCGAAGCTTTAAACAACTTTTAGGGTTTGAATAGAGAAAAAAAAAATTATAAAAAGTTTGAACAA
Organism: Quercus suber; assembly: GCF_002906115.3. Classification (NCBI taxonomy): domain Eukaryota; kingdom Viridiplantae; phylum Streptophyta; class Magnoliopsida; order Fagales; family Fagaceae; genus Quercus; species Quercus suber. Next base: position 231,385 of record NW_027070135.1, read on the forward strand.
ATTTTTTTGATGAAGAATCGGCTTGACTGGAGTGATTGGTTGAGAAACGGCGAACTTATAAAAGCTGAGAGATGCGAATAAGATATTATAAGAGAGAGAGAGAGAGAGAGGGCGATTGCTGACGTGGAAGAAGTGGAGGTTTCGGCCATGACACGTCGGATGAGCGGGGCCGAGATCTAAAGCTGAGCTTTGAGTGAGAATAAATAAGTTTGCGATATCTCCGTTGGATTTGATCGGGTTTGGAAACGTGGAGCGTTGTGCGAGGAGTTAAAGATGCTTTCCCTTTGTTGTAGACGACGAGTCGGCTGTGTCGTTTTTGGTTTTCACGTCAATATTTATTTAAATTGCTATTCCAACGGGACAATATTTATTTGTGCTAATGTTATGTTTTTAATTTTTTTTTTATTATAAATTTTGAATGAAAGAAAGGGCTTGCACATGTGATCACTGTCTCTTTCCTCATTTAAACCCAACTCTTGTATACTATTACTCGAATTCATAACTCCTAAATTTATAGGCGAGATGGATCACAAAGAATAAATTATTAGATCTACCATGAGGATTATTGATGTGGTCTTTCTAACTAATGAGACGATGTTATCTTTGCAAATGTGTGAGTGACATTTCTAATTAGAATAAGGAATAAGAAAATAAAAAAATTACTAGGTGATGTCACATTTGCATAAATAATAGTATTTTATTAGTTGGAAGATTAGGGAGGATTATGTCAGCAGTCCTCCTGGTAGACCTAATAATTTATCATCACAAGAGCTTCCTAATATTAAATCATCTCTCGGGTAATTTAAGTTATGTTTCTTAAAAAAAAAAAAAAAGGATAAATTACCACATATTTATAATTAAAAAATAAAAAAGATAAAAGAGACTAAGATAGTGTTAATTATGGGTAGTGTGCCAATTTTATTATGTTTACTATATAAACCGACAAGGCATTATTTATTTTATACTACTATTTTCTTTTTGGTAAAATTTTTATATTATTTTCTCCATGAGGTATAATAACTGCTTTGTTTTGAATCCAAAGCATGTTTTGTCAACAAAGAATATACCGCAGTATATGCTCTAGTTAGAAAGGCAAACAAAGATGTTTGTACCATGTACAAACAAATACACACAAAAGATTTGTAAAGAGCTGCATGTAGCACACCGGCCGAACCATGTCCAAAATTTCAATTTGGTTTCGGTGTGGTTCGGTTTCGGTTTCCCATTTCTTGAAACTGAAAAATTCGGTTTCGATTTCAGTGGCAGGTATTCATACACCAAACTGGCCAAAACCGAACTGAACTGAAATAAATATATAATTTATATTATATTTTATATTTATATGGGCCTTGCAAATATATTGGGCAAACTTGGGCTTGGTGTTTGGGCTTGGCCTTGCCGAAATTACTCAAGCCCACTGCCTATTAGATAAGTTAGATTAACTAACTAAAATTATACTAATTAACTTAAATTAATTAAGTTAAACAGAAACTAATTGAAAAAAAAAAAATAGAAACCCTTCCCTGCCTACCCCACTTTCACTTACACACCTCCATCACTCCCTCTCACACACTCCAGCCTCCATCAATCCACATCTGCCACTGGCCTCCACACGTCGGCCGCCACAGCTACTCCACATGCCGGCCTCTTTGTCTCTCACTATATGATTCTTCTCTTTTATTTTCTTTTCTATGTCTCTAATATATATCATGAGAATACCATTTGGCTTGCTAAGGCATCTTCTTTTGCAATATTTCGCTCAAATTTCTTTGTTTCACATTGCATGTTCCAACACCTCAAATGGGTACACTTCACTTTTCTGAGTTTTCTTGCTTCCATTTCAAACCGACCGAAATTGAAATAAAACTGAAACCGATTGATTCCCAATTATTTCGATTAGTTTCTGTTAAGAATTTCACAAACCGAAATTTTCGGTTTCGGTTGGCCAAACACATAGAAAACCAGCCAAACCGAACCGATTATACCCCTAGCTGCAAGTTTGGCTTAAAGACGTACATGAAGATATAGCTCCAACTTTTTTTGTAGGATGTTTTATTTTCTTTGAATAAAATTTCCATCTGATTCTCAAAAAAATAAAATATCATGCTATAATTATTGCGTTACTTTTTTCTAATGGGAATATTTCATTTTAAAAAATCACAGATTTTTACTCAATTATATTTACAAACCCTGAGAGAGCGTCATGTCAATTATACTTTGAATAATTCTTTCAAAATAATTTTTTTTGTTTTGTTAATGAAGTTATAGTATGAAAGGATAAAGACTTATTTGTTGTATTTATACAACTTAAGGAGGGAGACAGTCATTTTTTTTGAAATGTTTAAAGGAGAGAGTCATTTCATAAAATCTTAAACGAGGTTCATGTAATTTGTCCAAATCAAAAACATGTAAATGAAACTTGTCAAAACATTATGAACAAAGTTTCTCTCCAAACTAGTTCAGTGTTTCGTCATTCAATCCAGAAGAAGCTGGTCTATTATATATGTACTTGCATGGAAAACTCTAGAGCTCTCGGAATGAGATCGGAGTAAATGATCAAGTATGGTGGGATCCATCTTATATTCACAGAGCAATTCGTGGAGTTTTTTGAAGAGTTCAACTTCCAACAATGCTAGTTTGAAGCTTGAACAAACCTACTTCTGTGCCATACAGTACATGGACATGTTGCTCACAGCCACCCAAGGTAAATTTTAGGCCACCATCAATGTTGGTGTGGGCTTATCTGGCAAGAGAGTTTTGAAAAGAGTTCTCCTAATACCTCAATTTTTGTGCTACAATTCTAACGTGGTAAATTGTGAATGGTTTACTTATCACTTTCACATTTTTTTTTCTATCATTCATAATCAATCACATCGGGATTAAAACAAAAGTTGTGTCTACAAATTTTCTTTTTCAAAAATAACCATTGTGGGGATAAAAGTCCAAATTTACATATTGAGCCTAAGGCCTTATTTGAAGACTAAAAGTTTGTCCGAAGATAAATAGATGATTGAGAAAGACCCTAAGTGGGGGAGATATACCTGAAAATGATTAAGGAACATAGTCCGAAGAGAGTATCAGTAGTCCGAGGAGTGTGTTGTCCTCGGATATAAAGAATCTCAATTAAGCAAGTACCTGGGAGGTTCGAGTAACCTTCCTGATGGTTCCAATGATAAGGACAAACCTCAGGCATACATAGAGATTATAAGAACGGATAAATATCTAGAAGAAAAGCTGCTACCACCACATTAAATGCACTGCAACAATTTTTCTGGCCGCATTAATGTAGAGAAGACCCCTGAACAGTGCATTCTCAACCACCACCACTCACAGAGAACCATAGAAGATGCTAGATGGGATATACACTCAAGTGAAGGCTCAGATGACTAACAAGTGTACGATCAAGATGATCTAAAAAGATATATATATATATATATAATGTAAGAGGTCTCCCAAAGGGAGGGGGGAGCTAGGAGATTTATAAGAATGATACATGCACAAGTTTGTCTCTTCGGACATGAATATATTAAATTTTTAAGTTTGTTCTTACACTGATTCATCAGTAAAACCATTATTGAGAGTTGTTTAATTCACCATCAGCCCAGCTCTTTCACCCACTCTCTACAAATTCATTGTCTTGGGTTCATTGGGCTCATACTCCAGATCTTTTGGGCTTGGGCCACAAATCTTGACCCTACAACCATGTTAAGCTTTCTTTTCTTTTCTTTTTTCATTATTTTTTTACAAAATTTTTAAGCCATTTTTGTGTGGGACTTGAATGGTTGGATTCATGGTTTTTCTAAGGTTAATTTCATGGAAACTTTGTGACAAATTTAATGTAAAGTAGGGACGATTTAAGCAGCCAGTCATGAGCTTGGATGGAAATGGTGGAATTAGGAATTTTTGTTTGTAGAGTAGAGGTAAAACTATCCTATTGATTCACAATTGAAGAAAAACTTATAGTACTACATACTTACATACACATATGTCTTTGTGCATTATTTCAAAAAAGAATCTTAAATCCAAAGTAAACCATAACTCATATATATAATAGCACAAGGTTATTGTTAGGGATTTTAAATTAGTGTACTACTTATTATTTATTAGCACTCAAAATACGAACAAAGCTAAACGACCAATTGAGTGCCTTGAGGTCATTTTTTCCTTGAGATATTCTTTTGAACAATCATAAGTCCATAATATTCATAAAAATTAAATATAAGTATATAACAAAATTAGACTAATTGTACAAGAAGACATACTATCGATAAAAATTAAATATAACAAAATCACTATAAGCAAAGTATAAAATAATTAGAATTTAAATTAAACTAAACTAGACTACTATGGTCAAAAGTAAATTCAAAACCATTTTCCTACCTCAACTAAATATAAATTGAAATTAAGAAGAAAATAATAAATTATAAGATAAATAACTAGAAACTGAACTAAAATAGAAAAGTTAAATGAAGGGGAGTTGGAACTTAGAAATTTAAAAAGTTTGAGGCTTTGGGAAAGATGAATGAAGGGAAGCTCAAAGTAAGTAAATGGTTGGAGGATGGAAAAGTGAGGGATAGAAAAAATTGAGTTTTTCCTCATTTGTGTTAAGTTGGAGGGGTGAAAAAGTGGAGGGATGACTTTTTTTTTTTTTTTGTTAGTTGAGAAGAAAAATGAAAGGATAGATATAAAGTTTGTAAAAATTTACTCAAATACCCTATTAGATTAAAAAAACATATTATTATTTTTAAACAACTGTGTTTGGATGGCACTTCATTTTTTAAAAAAATTGTAAAAAAAAGCCAAAACAAATGAGGGAAAATAGAAGGATAAAAAAAAAAAAAAAAAAAAAAACCCAAAACATATATATAAAAAATAAATAAATAAAAAGGAAGAAGAGAGATTGCTGCCAAGGGGACAATTTTGTCCAAAGTGAAAGAGACAAATGCTATATAAGGTTGCATAGAAGAAGGAAGAAAAAAAAAGTAAAGAGAAGAGAAGGAGAAAATGAAACAGACAAAAGAAAAAAGAAAAAAAAGTAGTAAGAATGTGGAGACGAATTTTTCCAAAATGGTAGTCTCATCTTTTCTCTCTCATTTTCTCCCCCATTTTGGGGAGATTACTTTTGGTAGGCCAAAAGAGAAAATTCCTGGACCTTACTAGTTTTCTTCTCTCCTAACTAAACACAAAAACTATCATTTTCTTTATACTTTTTTTCATCCTCCTCAAAATCCACCTAACCAAGCGAGCCCTAAAATTTAGTAAAGTTTGTGGTGAAAGTTAGTAGACAAAATATGTATGGCCATTCCTTTCACATGTTGGGAAGAGGAGTGGGATAAAAGTTGAAATAATTGGAATTTGGGAAGGGGTTAAATTTTGTGGCTGTGATGGGGGAAAAATTATTAGGTTCATTAGGAGGATTATTGAAGTAGTTTTCCTAGTATTTTTAACCAATAAAATGCTATCATTTATACAAACGTGACATCACCTAATATTTTTTATTTTTAATTCCTGTGTTGATTGAGAATCTGACTTACATATTTGCATAGGTAACATTATTTCATTAGTAGTTTTTCCGGTGGACCTAATAAGTTCTCATGATGGTGAGTGGTGGCCAAACTTTGCACTTGGAGGGGCTAGCTCTTATAAATAGGATCTGGAATCTACTTTTTACTTGCAATTGGAAAGATTTTATAAAATTTTGTGGTGGCCATAGCCCCCTATGGACAACATAGTTCTGATTGACTTATGACCAGCATGTTTTAATCGACTGAATATTATTCCACAAATATTTTTTTAATAATTCGATAGTTACAATGGTGGATAGTGGATTTGAACATTTAATGAAAATACTATGATGTGTCAACTAGTTAAGTTATAAGATTCTTGGCCAATCAAAAGACATACAAAACCTATAATGTAATGAATAGTAGATTGTGATATTAATGGTGGCTGGTGGATCCATTTAAAAATGACTATCCATACTCATTCTGAACGATACATCAATAAGTTAAGGAAAAAAATTGTAGAAAACTTATGTCCATAGCAAGGCAGGACTAGGAGGGATTTTGTAGGTTAGCATAGTGAGGGGAAAAAATATAACAAGTTAACATACGTTTGAAAAAATTCTGGAAACTAGCATCTCGAGTTTTAAAAACTCGAGATTGATGATGAAATTCGAGGCTTTCAAACTCGAGTTTTACTGCTGCCATGGAGCAATTTAGCCACATAGATCTCGAGTCTATAAGACTCGAGTTCTGAAAAGCAGAACCAAGTCTTTGAAACTCAATTTTTGTCAGGGAAATTCCATTAAACTAGCTAAATTTGAAGACTCGATTTATAAGACTTGAAGAAGAACAAACCTAAAGAAGAATAGAAGAAGAGGAAGACGATTAGATTGGAGATCTGCAATACCATAAGACTTGAAGAAGAACAAACCACATAGATCTCGAGTCTATAAGACTCGAGTTCTGAAAAGCAGAACCAAGTCTTTGAAACTCAATTTTTGTCAGGGAAATTCCATTAAACTAGCTAAATTTGAAGACTCGATTTATAAGACTTGAAGAAGAACAAACCTAAAGAAGAATAGAAGAAGAGGAAGACGATTAGATTGGAGATCTGCAATACCATAAGACTTGAAGAAGAACAAACCTGAAGAAGAACAGAGGAAGAGGAAGACAATCTGGTTGGAAATCTACAGCGCCAAAGAAGAACGAAGAGACGGTGGGTGGGCAATTTGGTTGGAGAAGAACGCTGGTGGATGATCTGATCTTCAGCGATTGGGTGGACGATTTGGTCTTCAACAATTAGGAAGAATGAACAGACGTGAATAGACGCGAGGAGGAAGAAGGAGGGAAATAAAATGGCGGAACTCGAGTCTTAAAAACTCAAGTTCCACGTGGATTTTTTTCGACGGCAGATACCACAACTTACAAATCGAGACTTAGAAACTCCAGTTTTATCTTGAAACTTGAGTTTTAGACACTCGAGAGGCTAGTTTTCTAGATTGTTTTGAAACGTGACAGCTAACAAAATTGTTTGATATTTAAGGTTAATTGGGAAAAAAATTCGTAGGACTAGTTGGCCTGGGCTTAGGGCCCCTACTAGAGAAAAGTCCCAAATTGGGGGCAATAAGTGATTTCTTTTTCTATTATTTTTTTAATGTGAGTTGTATATATATTTTCCTTTAATTTTAAGAAATCAAAAATAAATAAATAAAAATTGAGTGGTGATAAAATATAAAATTTCATTACTTAGGTCATACAAATACTTATTTATTATCTTGTTGAAGTGCCATCAATTATATTAATTTTCACGTTAGTTTGTAAGGTTTTTGTAGTAAAATTTATAGTAGTTTTTTAACATTTTCCACCAAAAAAAAAAAAAAGAAGAGAGATTAAAAGAAATCCAACCAAATCACCATTAGGTGAATAGAAAAATGCTAAAACCACTATAAATTTTACTACAAAAAACTTATAAACTGATGTAGCAAGAATATGATTATTGCCATTTAAATAATATAATAATAAATGAAAGATTGAATCAAATTTTTTTTTTTATTGGTGACATGTTAGTTTGTATGGCTTATGTAGTAAAAAAATTTTGTATCACTCAGTACTCAAATGAATTAATCATTCTTATAAAAAAAAAAGGTGAATTAGTCATGTTAAAAAGTAAAAATAATGAATTTTAAATAAAAAAATTATAATATTACACATTAACTAAATTAATAATTAGTAAACTAAAGATTATTTAGGTGATATAAAAAAAAAAAAAAAATCTCCTTTAAAGTTTTCAACTTGAAGCCTCAAATTATGTTGAGCCGACACTTGGCGGTAGCAAAGTTGTATAGGATCTCTTTTTTGATGAACAGGTTGTATAGGATCTCATTCCAAATTTTCACATGACAATAAATATAAGGCATTCCTTTTTTTTTTTTTTTTTTTTCCTTTGATTTATATACTAATGAATTCTCTCCCTCTAAGGTTTACATCCTCTAGTAACTTCTGTTCATGACAATGCGTTTCTTTAGTTCCAACAGCAATTTCTAGTTGTATTTGCGGCCCAAATTATCAATGTTCACCTTATTAGTTGATTCCCATAAAAAGCTGTAGTGGGAGTAGAATGCGACCTGTTGGGAGACTCTGTCCGTGCTATGTTTTTACTTTTAGTTTTCTCATTAAAACCTTTGCATCTTATACCTTTTCTATGGTCCTATTAGTTTGAGTTTTCGTTGTAGTACTCCTATTTTTGAACCTACACTTCAAGAGCAAAAAGTTCGATTCCTTACCTTTTTCATCTTTGAAATCCTCGTTACAGCGAGCTAGTAGAACCTTTTTTTTTTTTTTTTTCCTTCCTTTTTTGTGTGGGTTGATTTTCTCTTTTGTGGAATGCGACATATTGCTTTAAGGGAGCGTTTGGTTCACCGCGATATTACATTACGCCGTAATATTACGTTATTATACTTTTACATTAATGCAATTTCAATATAAGAATACAACATTACATTGTTTAAAGAAAAAATTGTAATGTTTTGCCCTGTTTTTTAAACTAATTAAGGAAATGCCCCTCTTTTGTAACTTGATTTGAGGTAAATTGAGTAAAAAAAAATTCCTTGAACCCTATAGTGACGTTTTAAGGACTTATAGTGGCGTTTTGTAACTCGACCTCCATGAAGTCGAGTTATAGGCAAATTTTTTTTTTTTTTTTACCTATAACTCGACTTCATGGAGGTCGAGTTACAAAACGCCACTATAGGTCCTTAAAACGTCACTATAGGCTCTTTAAAAACGCCGCTATAGGGTCTAACTTGATTTTATCTCAAATCGAGTTTCAAAAGAGGGGCATTTCCCTTATTAGTTTAGAAAATGGGGCAAAACGCTACATAATTTGTGCGAAAATGGCATTTACCCATTTTCTCCTATTGTTTAGGAAGGCAATGGGATTAAGATGATGAGATATATTTTGTAATTTTAAATTATGGTAATGTTAGAAAAAATAAAATAAACCAAAAATTTTAATGTCACATTATCGTAATGTGTATCACATTAAGGGTACATTACAACGAACCAAACCTCCCTAAATTAGCTGCTACTTTTGTTGGTTCTAGGGAAATGAAATGGCATTAGATACAAAATATCTAATTGTGTTGCGGATGATTGTTTGCAAATTGTGAGTCTTGCATTCCTTTTATATAGTGCATCATGCATGCCTTTTCACCAAGGGTTATAATTCGTAATGCAACTTTTCAAGAAGATTTTTATTACTTCTCCAATCTAACCTCTGACGTAGGAAGTTATCCTATGTTCCTATCAAAAAGGTTTCTCTCTATATAAACCTTAAAATTCTTTTTATATCTTTTTGTTGGATGTAAATTTTGTAAATATAGTTTTTGGATTGCATGTTCTTATTATATTTTTTATGCTTGCAAAATTTCAAAAAGATCAAAGATTAATAGCCATGTCATCAATAAAATGTTTAAATTTCAAGTTTTTGTGATATAGAATTATGCATATAAATAATTTTATTGATTGAATAGTAAATAATATCTTATTTGAATGAAATTTGACATGCGTGTTAAGAACATAAAGAACATATAAATATATAATCCAATTGTTAGATTTTTTCAAAATTCACATATAATAATAAGATATAAGAGGAGTTTGAAAGATTTCTCTCCAAATTAGTTTGGAGAGAAACCTTTACCATTCCTATCTAGGAGAGAAAGATGTGTTGGAGTGCAACACTATTTTGATGTGATCACCCTTACAACACAAATGCAGACAAATTTTGGGTACCACATTTGTTGTTGTTTGAGATGGAATTTAACGTTGAGGATGTGGTTCGAGTGTTAAAGAATGGCATGCACTAGCTTTAATTCCCTCCATAATCTAAATGTTGCTGATTGCATATTACTTCTTATTCACATCCAAATCGTTGAACTACACCATTCATATAGATACATTAAAGTTACGTTAGGAGACACTAACCAATCGAGTTACAAAGTTATTTGCAATGTCTTTTTTAATTTATCTTAAGTTTATAATGTTTAGTACTATTTTTAGTTAATCTTTAACGCCATCTTTTTTTCACTAGAAAGCCAAGTCCAGACCAACAGGAGCCATGGTTGTAAGTCTAGCTTTGAGTCTTGACTATGACTAATGCCAAATTGAATGTTTTCATAGCTGAACAGAATATTGGTGGGCTTGAATTCAGATGAGGGGTAGCATCATAATTCCTAAGATAACATTTGGTTAGAATCATCATGAGCATGTATTAAAAAGTCAATAACTTTAATTTACCAAAAGAGGTGGAGAGATTGGAAATTAAAAAGCGGCCCCTGTTTCACAAATCACAATAATTAGAGCGGCCCCATAACTCATCATATAATTTTTTTTTTCATTTTTCTTATAAAATAATTAAAGCTTAAAATGAACAAAAAAAAAAAAAAAAGACGATGCCAACTGTAATTGGTGAAGAATAAAATGACAAAAAAAAATTTGTTCATTTACTCTTAATTTGATGAATAATTTTTAAATTGGGAAGATTCATTCAAGTTTCAATCTCTGTGGGCTTTTGCCAAAGAAAAATTGATATCACTAGAAAGCCAAGTCCAGACCAACAGGAGCCATGGTTGTAAGTCTAGCTTTGAGTCTTGACTATGACTAATGCCAAATTGAATGTTTTCATAGCTGAACAGAATATTGGTGGGCTTGAATTCAGATGAGGGGTAGCATCATAATTCCTAAGATAACATTTGGTTAGAATCATCATGAGCATGTATTAAAAAGTCAATAACTTTAATTTACCAAAAGAGGTGGAGAGATTGGAAATTAAAAAGCGGCCCCTGTTTCACAAATCACAATAATTAGAGCGGCCCCATAACTCATCATATAATTTTTTTTTTCATTTTTCTTATAAAATAATTAAAGCTTAAAAAAAAAAAAAAAAAAAAAAATGACGATGCCAACTGTAATTGGTGAAGAATAAAATGACAAAAAAAAATTTGTTCATTTACTCTTAATTTGATGAATAATTTTTAAATTGGGAAGATTCATTCAAGTTTCAATCTCTGTGGGCTTTTGCCAAAGAAAAATTGATAGGGACACTCAAATCCACAGTATGTGTAAGTGTCTAGTTGTGATTGGTGCATTTAAATTTTCTTTTCAGCAAATACCTGTGGTGGTTGTGTATAAGTGTTGAAATCCACCAATAACAAGTTGAAACCCAAGTATAAGCTTAGCTATGGTAGTTTCGTGTATAATGGTTGAAATCCAATAACAAGTTGAAACTCAAGTTTGGCATCAACTTATAAGCTTAGCTTTTATGCACAGTTTTTTTTAAAATTCCATTTTTCTGACATTTTCTCATTTTTAAATTTTTTTAAAATACAAATATACTTTAATACACTTTTAATAAAAAGTCAGAAAAACTACTCTTAAACGGACACTAAATTAGGAGCAAGTGTGGGTGTCTCTGTTGGAAGAATGGTATGTTCCACTTGGGTGCCACATGGGAATATTCCAAACATAAAGATTTTGTCCCTTTATTGTGAGCTAAACGAGTGAAAGAACTAGATCGACATAGCTTCTATCAAACACTAGAAATAAATTCAAGGGATCCCACCAGTAAAATCAAAGATTTTGTCCCTTTATTGTGAGCCGAACAAGTGAAAGAACTAGATCCACATAGCTTCTATCAAAATCGAAATTGATAGGCATCTCCTCAATGTAGTAGTCCGGACTCAGAAAGGAATTCAAGATGTCAAAAGATGGGTGAACCAACCGCCAGCAAAATCGAAATTGATAGGCATCTCCTCAATGTAGTAGTCCGGACTCAGAAAGGAATTCAAGATGTCAAAAGATGGGTGAACCAACCTTCTCTAGCTTCTTTTGAGATGTCTAATGATTTTATCATTAACTTAATGTTGTTTCTATATATTTGTATATGTAGGTGTAATACAATAATAATAGAAATAACACAAAAGAAACTGAATAATACTTATGAATATTATTAATTTAATGAGAAAAATTATACAACACTATTTTGCATACCTCCACCCTTCACCTCCTCCTTGTGCATATATTTAGCCCAATATCTGAGTCAATTCATATTAGCCAATAAATCACCACAATTAAAGAGAATAAAATAGTCTCTCTTCTTTTTAATGTGAGATTAAATATTTTCACTAACTTCTCATCTTCCATATTCATTCTCACATCTTTACATTTATGTTGTAATATTTATTGATTTTTAATTGATTAATATTAAAATGCTCCAACAGTCTCCAAGACTCTTACAACACATAATTAATTCCTCTAGGTTCTAGCTTAGATAGCATAAAATTCGCGAGAAGTGCAATGTGCACAACATTTTTACAACAAATCATATGTAATAAATTGTTATGGACAAAATTGGTTACAAAATTGGTTGTAACCTTAGACTACAACTTAACCCAATATTTTTTTATTTGAGGAGAATTTTGACAAATTCACCATTGGATGACATCTGCTTCTTATATTCTCCATGCTTGCAAAATTTCTAAAAAATTAAATATCAATAGCCATATTATCAATAAATTTTTTAAATTGTAAGTTTTGTAGTTTAAAATTATGCATAGAATATAAACTTATAGGCCATATATTAAATAATATATGATTGATACAAAATTTGACATGTGTATTAAGAGCGTAAAGAATATGAAATTCAACGGTTAGATTTTCAAAATATGTAGTAATGTTTATTTTATTGAGTAAGTTTATAGTTTTAGGCTACAACTAATTTCATAACTAAACTTTGTCATTACTTTTTAGCTCACTAATAATCTATCAACATTTATGATTTATTATAAAAATATTGTAGATATAATATTTTTCAAAATTAGCATCTTGATTCTCCAACAAAACCACAAAGTTAGGGGGAATTAAGAATGAGCCACGTTCATATCATTTCAATTTTTTTAGAAGCGTCTTCAATCCTCACATGGAGAATTGAGATCTTAACATGCATGCGGAAAAAACTATTTTGATCCCAAATAACTTAAAACAATGGCTTAATTGAATAATTATCGAATGATTCTATACAAATTAGCACATATAAATTGCACAACAACAGTTGTAAATCACCAAATTAAAAAAAAAAAATTATATATATATATATATACACATATAAAATCATTATTGCCAAAATCCCAAACTGGTGTTAGGGTACTTTTTTTTTTTTAACACCTAATTTTATTTGAATACCACCTAAAAAAAAATTATATATATATATATATACACATATAAAATCATTATTGCCAAAATCCCAAACTGGTGTTAGGGTACTTTTTTTTTTTTAACACCTAATTTTATTTGAATACCACCTATTTATACCACTAATAAGTTATTGGGTTTTCCCCAAATATTTTTGCTCTATTATTATGTTAATCACAAATGTTTCATATTTCATTATCTAAATTGGATTATGATATAAAATATCACAAAAAAAACCCAAAAACTCATATTTTATCAAATTTTATTATCATTATTTAGCTAAACCCAAAACCAGCCCTATGAATCCAATAAACACATCCTATTCTATTTAAAGCCCAAGAATACTTATACTTGACAATATTTGAAAAGCCCATGATTTAAATCTATGGCAAAACAATTTTATCAGTGGAATTCAAATCCATAATCAAAGCCCATGGTTTAAACCTATGGCAATTTATTTATCCAAAACCCAATTTACATTAATAATATCAATGCCCAATTCTCATTGACAACATCAAAGCCCAATTCTCATTGGCAATATCAAAGTCTAGTTCTCGCTAACAATATTTAAAGCCTAATTTTCATTGGCAACATCGAAGCCCGATTTTTATTGGCAACATCAAAGCCCAATTCTCATTAGCAATATCAAAAACTCAGTTCCTGCTGGCAATATTTAAAGCCTAATCTTTATTGGCAATATCAAAAGCCCAATCTTCATTTGCTATATCAAAAGCCCAAATTCCCATTGATGATATCCAAAGCCCATTTTCTTAATAAAAAAACCCGAGATTATTAACACTTGACAAAGAAAAAAGTATCATGGCGTAATTATTGCTTAAGTATTACTATGGCAAAAAACTATGGCAATCGTTTTATAAAAGCTCATACAAAGTTATCTTGAAGAATACGTTCTCACATTATAACCCATGAAACACATGGTCATAACATCCATAATATATATCTTCAACGCTCATGGAAAATACTCGATCCTACAAGCTTATCATTTAAATTATAGTGCGATTATTAGAAGCTATGAACGTTATTTATGATATGGAATCCATCATAGTAAAGGTTATTTTCAAAGGTACTTTGAAAAACTTGTCATATTGTTTCAAACATTACAATTAATTGCCCAAAAAACCCATTGCAAGTATCTATAAAATCCTAAAGAATATTTACCAATAAAAGTCCATGAGGAAGGAAGGCCCATGGCAACATGTGTTGTTGATTTTGTAGGATGCACACAACCCGACCCAAGGGAACCAGCCCAGGTGAACAGGCCCAATCTAAGAGATCCTAGCAAGAAGCAGAAGGTTGAAAGTAGGCAAAATAACCATTGTTCATTCCTGACTGAAGTACAACAAGAGAACCAAGTCCTTAAGAATGAACTAGAGGATGTCCCATTGGTTTTTGGTCACTCTCTACCTGACGTAAATAGTACCCGAGGTTTGTAACATCAGCTGAAGTCTAAAGGGTGATGGCACTCCATCATCTTTTTTCAAGACTACACCCCTAGCGGAAGGAGAGCTGAAACCAAATTATTCAAATTCCAGCAAATTGATGCTATAAATTTTAAAAACGTTCAAGAGATGATTCAAGTGCCAAGCCCATGAATCCTAAAGGGGAAAATTTGGGAACGTGTGGTTTGGAGGGCATAAAGGGATCTCTAGCGGAACCCTATGAAGTGGGCTTTAACTTTGACCTCTAGCTTGGGGTGTTGAATCCTACTTCTTAAGGTTCAAATCTCAGTTGTAGTACTAGGATTCTTCCTTAATACTTGCCTTAATCCCATTGGCTGAACACAATCACAGCAATCTTAGTATTTAATGCAAGATTACTCCAAATACTACCTTACCTAAAGAAGCAAAATAGCCCTAAAAACAAATCTTCCATTTTTAGGCCAAATCCAGGTTATTAATTCAACCGACCTGCTCCCCTGAATCTGACCTATATTTTTTTTTTTTTGGATGCTTGTTAATTAATACTTCTCTAAACTCCATTATAAAAACATAAGCACCTTAGCCCATAAGGGGGGTTACTCCCTCTGAAACCCCTGGTCTATTTGCCATTTTGCTAGTAGTTTAGCTCTCTTTAAGCTCACCACTCATCCCCTTCATCTCGCATTCATCTAACGTCAGACATTTTTTCCTCTCTTTTACACAATCACAACTCATAAATGCCTCTCACTACTCACAAATAGACCACTACTCACAAAAAGCCTTAACCTCAAAGTTAATCTCATCCCACTCACTCAAAACAACCCATATTGTCTCATTCATGCCTTATGAACACACACTTACCAAAATCTTAGTCTAATACTTGCTGCACTGAGCTGGGATCCCTCTCTTCTTTCATTTCATCATATTTTCCTCTTTTATTTGCAACAATGAAGCCTTTAATCCTTGTTTAGTATTATTATGATGAAGGCCATAATGTTTTGGAAACTATCTCTTCCCATGGAACCTTTAATTTTTACTTTTTATTTTACTGTTGAAGGATATAATGTATATGTAACAATTGAACTTTTTCCTCATATTGATATAATGATGGCTGAAAGTATAATGAACTCCCTTGACCAAGACATGCAAGGACCCCCAAGAGTTAACACATTCCTAAACTTATTTAATCATTGACCATTGGACTGTTTAAATCTCTTTTTTTGGACTAAGTGTAATTTTACCCTTACCGCTGGAGGATTGATTTGAACTATGATGATGTAAAAGGACTAATAATATAACAAACTAACAACAATAATGTGTTGATTGTGCTTTGTTGTTGTCTTCTTGTCAGGGTGCAGCCTCTATCTCTTGCTTGGGCGGGCTTACACGACATCGAAAGCCTTTGGGCTTTATTTTGAGAGCCCATCATCAAGTTTCGGCTTGGCTACCCCATATTCTATTTGGGAACATCAAAATTTTCCTCTCAATAACTGGATTATACAATTTTACGATCCCACCTACCCAAAATAATTTGGATCTTTCAAGGATCTTTGCGATTATTCAAGATCGGTAGGATCATACGATTCTACCAATCCTAAACGATCCTAGTTTCATGTAATCTTCTTTAACTTGACAGAAGACTCAGTTGGACCAAAATGAAAAACATCCTAATAGACCAAGTTTTGCTATTCTAATGTAGAGAGATAGAGTGTCAGTTGGACCCAAATGAAAAATAAAATCCTCATAGAGTGTCACGTTTTGAGATTTTTGGCCTCTTTAAATGATGCTTACAGATGGATGTATTTTGATCTCAAATGGAAAAAATTATTTTGATCCCAAATAACTTAAAACATCGGATTAATTGAATAATTATCGAATGATTCTATGCAAATTAGCACATATAAATTGCACAACAATAGTTGTAACTCACCAAATTAATATATATATATATATATATATTATCTAAAAGCTAAAGCCTAGTTTATTGTTGCTACATTTTTGTTGGTCAATTCGGTCTTGGTCCACTTTGGTCCACTTCAATCTATTTTGGTTCACTTTAGTTCATTCGGTTAACTTTGGTGATGCTTTAAGATGAGAGGTTTGTGTAGAAATAGAAATTGTTTTATTAACAATTATGTCACATTCTCTTCGTAATATTAGTAAGTTCTTAATAAAACTACATCTTTCTTATATCTTATTAAAGTCTTTTTTTTTCCTAATGTGAGTGATAGATTTACTTAAATATGTTTCCTCTTTTGACCATTCAGGAAGCACTCGAAACAAATTCCAATCACACATTATATTATTTACAAAATGTCTTGTCTTATATAATAATTGAACATAACATGCTCTATGTTTCCACGAAAAAAAAAATTACAAAATTTTAAAAATTTTCAAATAATTAATATAGAATTATAGATGGTTTAATTTAGAAAATCTAATATAATGATATATTGTATCAACTATATTTTGTTAGAAAATAGAATCGTATTAGTTTAAGAAGGATTTGAGACTAACACTTATAGATTCATCTACTATTTTCATTTTTTACTTAATAAAAAAACAAATTGTCAAAGTTTACAACCAGTAACAATAAAAAGCAAAATACAAATTTTGGTGACGAAAGTGGAAAACTAATGAAGCAACACTTCAAGGGAAAAAAAACCACCCTATGTCCTATGAGATCCATTCCATAGAAAATGCACTACTGAAAAATACAATTACAATAGTCTACACTTCAAAAACTTTGCAATCCAAAATGCTCTATGCAAGCAAATGCCATGCTCGCTCGCTTTTACCATAGTGGTCCATAAAATTTTTCTACATGACTTCCTCCATGAACAAACCTCGACTACATTGAATTTGAAACTATTGTTTTCCAAAGATTTCCCTTGAGGTTTTCTACCAAATGAACTCACTGGCAGAATATTTAGATTTTTGTGGTTTGGAAGAACGCAAAAATCTCTTTAAAATGCATAAGGAGAAAGACATTAGGGGGAGGACATAGAACATTTTTTACTAAATGAGGTTTGGCTGTAAAATCAATCTGTGTGTGTGGGTAGAAAACTAGGTTAAAAAGGTGACACAACAAGTTATTTATGGTTCACATAATTATCCCAATTTCCCAAAAAGGTAAAGAAAAGAAAAAACAGATTACTTGCATATGAGTAACATGGCCTAAACTCATGGTAACTCATTAAGATAGTTTCAAGATGCACCAGATTGTGTGGATCGGGATAACTAGGACCTCTGACCCAGTTCAGAAGTAGGCAATTCTGTTCTATATGGGACATTCAATCCTCAAGTTCTCGCAACACAATTTGAAACAGTAGAGCTGCCCTCACTGGCCCAATTGTATTCAGGCAAGCTAAAAAATATAAAAATTCCTCCTTGCTCTCCAAACAATTATCTTACAAATTCCACGTATCTCCTCCTAACAGGGAGCTTCCTTGTAGATGCCTAGGCATGTATCACTTCTTATTGGACATAAATGATGTTGCCCTTCGTTTTTAAACAGATATGCATGCACATATCTTCAACATGCAAAGAATGAACTAGTTTACTTCGTAAATATACTACAGATTGCAGAAAAGTAACTTAATTCATGCTGCTGCAGACTGCTTGTCATCATGGTCTTCAAGATGCAGAGCTTGAAGCAGCTTTGGCCAGGATTCTGGGATCCCACCTGGCAGATCAAACTCCAACAACTTCCCACGACTGCGGTAGAATTCTTCCACAGGTTGAGTCTGCAAGAATGAGGAAATTTCAGTGCAAAACTCACTAATTGAACAAAAAATGGATAATATCATTATTGATTAAATTAAAAAATATTACTAGCCATGTTAAAGTATGATATGGATTAGAGAAACATATTTTTCTATGGCCCAAGTTGCATTCACCATTGACCATGAGGTTCTGCACCCCACTCCCAACAGCTAGGGTTGTTCATGTCTCCATTCTAATATGTTCTTCCACCCCACATGATTGTGATTCTCCTCTAAAGCAGCTCACAGATGAGCATCCACATCGGTGGAGCCATAAATTTAGCAATTTGGCACCACAAAAAGCTACTTTATATATTTTACCATCCCACTTTACAAAACACCTAACATCAGTGGTTTTATTTTAGTTTTCAACACAATAAAATAATATATCTACTAGACCACCACCACCACCACCACCACCACCAACACCAACACAATAAAATAATATAACTTTTAATAAAATATATATTTTTTCCCTTCATAGCTATGGTGCACAGCGCACAGTAGCTCAAAAGCCAAATTTTTTGGCTCTCTCTCCACCATTGCAGCATGCTTTTTAGTGTTGGTGGTGCTAAAAATAGCAATATGGCTTTTTAGCATCACCAATACTAATGCTCAAGGCATCCAACACTCTAAAACAAGACACCAATTACTTGTAGTAATATTCAGTTGCAAATCAAAACACTAGGTGGCCATATTTAAGAAACACCATGGACCAATTATTTTTGATAAGTAAAAAATAAAAAATAAAGAACCGAAATCCAATACCTCATTCTCAGGAGCAACCCTAAGCCCCTTCCCCGGCACCTTTGTTTAATTCTTTTTAACTTGGAAAAGGATTCTCTATTTTGAAGATAGACCATAAAATTCCCAGTCATTCACTCAAATATGATCCTACGGACTATTGAGTTCCCAATGATGATGACAATGAACAATAAAACAGGCTACACTGGTTAAGGAATACAGTACTAACATTGAGACAGTCTTTAGTAGAGTAACTATATTGAATTCACATAAAGAAGCTCCATAAATTATGGTGATAGACAAGGGAGAAAAATGGAGAAGGACATTAATGGACACAATTTCCAAAAATGTAGACATTAGGGCAGGGCATAGCATTGGTGAACATTCATGTATCATAGACAATAATTTTCTACGGCAATATGATATTACAGCCTCATCTTATGAACAGTATCATAAATAAAAATAGGTGATGATTTTTTAAATGTCAAAAGACTCAAAACAGATGCTAGACACCAATTTTAGCGTAGCAAAGTGTCCAACACATCAATCCTGAGCAGGGCTCAGAAGGAAAAAGTGTACATGCATCATAGGTGGTTGCTTTCTATCTTTTTAACATTTTTTGAAATACAGAATATTATAAAGAAGAATTTTAATAAAAATATGTTGAACAATGAACATTTGAGAGTATGGAGCAATACCATTTCATAATATATACGAAGGCGTTCCTTTACAACTTCTTCAGTATCATCCGGTCGAGTGATAAGTTTAGATGCACAATGTGGAGGGGGAAGAAGTGGAGCCATGTACATTCCAGGACTCCCATCCTCACCCTTTATGTCAATACAGGCAACATTGTAGTTTCCTCCACACTCACTACATATTCTTCTTCCAAGGCACTTTGCAAGCAATGCTTCTTCTCGAAGCTTCAGGTTAACCACCAAGTCAATGTCTGTTACCCCCTCCAGAATTTCCTGGACAACAGCCAAAACATAATGTTTAGATAATTTATTAGGCCTCTTCACCATTAAAATGACACTAGATGTACTATGGAGTCAGAACAATAAGAAGGAAATGAATAAGCTGGAAAAGAGAAGGATTCCACTTTAATCTCTAACTCTTCTTATCATTGTTAATAATTTCACCTTAGAAACCTATATGGCACAGAACTGAAAGCGTATATGTTTTTGAATTGCACATATATGCTATTTGGAAAAGAGTGTAATATTAGAGTAACTGAAAAAAAAGTGATTAAGTCCCCCAGTTGCTTAAGCGGCAAAAAGTGGCATTCATTTTGGCTGGTGTCGAGATCAATGTGTCATTGCAGACTAGGATATTAATATAACTAAATCCATGGTAATTTCCCATAACCTTAGACATCTACCTTTAGGAACTATCAAGAGAGCTACTTTGTCTGTCTCATTTGGAAAAGCCCGCTTAACCATCATGATAGGTACTACAAATTTTTTTTTTTTGATAAGTAACAATAGGAACTAAGATTGATGAGAAGTTTATTAGCTTTACCAATAACTCTATTAGCCTCTCCCCCCCCCCCCCCCTCTCTCTTCCCCTGTCTTTTTCTTTTTCTACTTCATTTATTAATGTTCATTTCATACAATATCAAACAAGATATCATAGATTGCTAAATTAATGCTTCATTATTCAAGAAATTCATCAGAAGAAATGCTCACCGCCTGTCTTATGGTTCGAGGGAAACCATCAACAATGAAGCCAGATTCACCCTTAGCTTCACCAGCTTCAAGACGCTTGGATAACAAATTTATTATAATTTCATCTGAAACCAATTGCCCTTGGTTAACAATCTCTGCAAGCTGCATATAAAAGAATAAATAAAATAAAGACGATTCAGAGAAACACCTTAAAAAGCAAGCAAAAAAAAAAAAAAAATATCATTACTCAGCCAAAAAATTAGACACATCTTATGTAGCATAAAGTCAGAGAAATTTTGGTTTTTATCCTAATTTTGCAATAACTAAAGACAAATGGTTCTCAGGTTATCAAATCTTCATTTTAAAAAAAATATTTTACTGATTTTCCTGGCATATAACTTATAAGCTTTGAAAGCACATGCTCAACTATCCTACAGTTCGACATCATTCAAAAACTGGATATATTCAATGATTCTAAATTTTTTTTTTTTTTAAATCTTTTAAAAAAAGGAAATTCTTTTCTAACATGATTGTAGCAGAAAATTTTGCTGATGTTTTGTGGCAACTATGGTGTAAAAGAAATGAGGGTTATTTCAACAAGAATGCTCTGTATAATTTCAGAAAAAGACTGCCAGAATGTATAATGATTATTTTATTCCTGAAAATCTTTAAGAAGAAGAAAAGTTCATAAAAAGGTATTGAAAATAAAGAGATTCATACAATGGTATCCTCCAATACAAGGGTGGTTTAAAATAAATTTTGATGGTTCTAGATTTTAGAATAGGAGTGAAGGTGTGTTCTATCACTTGGTAAGAGGTTAAAAGGTGAATTTCTATTCCAAAGATTGAAACTATAGCTTTAAGGGAGGATTTATTACAAGCGTGTAATAATAAGGGTTTGAGTAACATTTATATAAGGCGATTCAAAAACAACAACAACAACCAAGCCTTAATTCCACAACTTTGGGGTTTAGCTGTGGATCCTTAACAGATTAATATGGATTGGCCAAATATCATAATTTTTTTGACACTCCATCCTATTTATATACATACTCTTTGCCCCCTTCTTAATTGACTTGTCATTTTTGGCAACTTCTACTGATGTGAACTTAAGAATTCCTCTACCTTTTTTGTAGCCTTGGCTTGTTAACAACCTTATGATAAAATTAGTATGAGTTGAAAAAAATTTCTAGAATTCATGATTGTGATAATTGTCAGTATATATAAGTAAGTTAAGATATAAAGGGAAATCTTATTCATCGAGAAGCGAATCAAGTTGCTGTTTATGTCATTTTCATTGCTACAAAGGTAAGGGATTCTCTAGTTTTCCTATTGATTTATACTTGGATCTTATTAAGTAAAGAGCTGGTCAGTAACATTGACAAAAGCAGTTGGCTAACGGATACATATCATATCAAAGGCTGTTACAATAAACTAAGTTGTCACCAACATGGATCAATTTATAACCTTAGTGTAGAACTAACAAGAATAATTGTCTTTGTTGTAACTTGTAACTCAAAGTCCACTTTACCAAAAAAACAAAAAAAGTCAGACTCAGTTTCCTAAAACAATTGGAATTGAACCTGGGAAGAGAGGGGACCGGAGGAGGAGAGCTCGTCGCGGACGAGATCGCCGGTGGCGATGTGAGGGACACGGAGGAGTTTGGAGAGGCGAGAGGCGTAGGTGCCTTTTCCGACGCCTGGGCAGCCAAGGAAAACCCATTGGACTGGGTGGTGGTGGTGGTGGTGGTCTTGGCGGAGAGGGAGGGGCTTCGAGCCTAGCAAAGAAGAAGAAGAAGAAGACGAAGACGGAGGAGAAGCTTTGAGGTCAGCTTCGGGGTTTACCATGGAGCAAGAAGAGTAGAAGGCACGGAATTTGGAGCGGCTAGTATTTGTGGCTCTCGCTCTCACTCCCAACAACAAGCGGTTCCACACCGCCATGGAATAGCGTTCCAAATTTTGACTGTTGCAGAGCAAGAGAGAGAGAGAGAGAGAGAGAAAAGTTTGGGGGAGCGTGGCAGAAGTGTGGATTATTGTGTTGTGTACATGTGTTGTGTTCCTGTTCCTGAAAGTGAGGACTGCAGGAAGTTTTTGACGTTTGAAATAAAGCCACGCTGTGTGCTAACTTTGAATAGCCCACGAGGTTTTTAGGTTGTCGTGAAGCATATCATATGGTACTTTGATTTTTCTTTCCTATGTGGGGTTACCTTAAAGCTTACAAGCTGACTCTGCCGACCATCCATCTTTTTCTTCTTCTTCTCTAGCTTTTTATGGTAAAATAAGAAAGTACTCATGAATTCAATGGGGATCGAATCTAGAGACTTTTACTCACAATAAGCACACATTGAGGATCAAACCTAGAAATTTGGGTTAAGAATAGCTCGAGTTTTGTTATATAATAAAAAAAAAAAAAATAAAAAATCAAATAAGCACAAATTGAGGATCTCGAACACAATTTGGAACATGAAATTTGGATCCTTGTTCTAGTTAAAAGAGTGTTTATGCTAGTTTGTATCCTCCTTTTATCCTTGTTAAGAGAGTTTACGCTAGTTTTTGTCCTCCTTTACTTTTATATGCATTATTCACAGTAAATGAATCTTACAATTACTACAGTAGGGAACAAAGGCCATATCATGATGAGTCACGTCTATGCAGGGAACAAAGGCATTCCTGAGAATTGAGAAGCAGTCACGGGTCACCTACGCATTAAAGTATTGGTTTCCTCGAGGAAAACGAAGCAAAACTAATTTCAACCCTCCTTTACATTACGTTGTTTACTCCGTTATCTGTCTCTCCAGGTTACACCAAATTCCTTCAGTTTACTCCGTTACATTGTTTTCAGAGAAGGGACTGCAGTGCTTAGATAATATTTAAGAGAAACTTGACCAGAATTGTTAAGAATAGTATATGGATTGAATCGAAGATCAAGAGCTAGAACGTGGGATACATATTCTATCCAAATGGGAAAGCCTTCAAGCAGGTAGTATCAGCTGACTAGGGACTACATAGCCACTTAATTTTTACACTCGCACAATATTTAATCCTTCCAAATTAGGAACTTTTACACAGGGAAAAGTCACTGATATGAAATTCATGGGTCAGAAATAAAACAAAACTAAATAAAGCTCAATCAAAGCACTAAATCAAATCACAATACAATATCTTACATATCATCACTACCCTCATTCAACGTTGAAAAAAAAAAAATACATTGAAATACACATGCAGTCGTACAAAGGAATTCACTCAGCTAAATATGGTCTGGCCTGCCATCATCCTCACTGATTCCATCCCCAGCATGCCTGAAACCAAATCCATCAAATAAGCTAAGAATACAATATGCTTGAGCTATGAGGTTAAGGTGGTTTAAGACAGGCACAAGCTATGTTGACACCAAGATTTTTTTTTTTTTTTTTAAACCAAAAGAGCACAAGTTGCCATCCTTTACTATCAGCTACCACATGGATTTTTTTTTTTTAAATCATTCTTGATAAATAATTATACATGCATATATGATGGGTCTTGAACCTGTAATCCGGCCTTTCATTTTGTCTTTACAAAGACAGGAGATGCCAACATTTGAACTAGAGTGATGAAAGAATACTACATGCTTGTTCATTCATTAATCCATCTCTTAGCAAAACAAAATGCATCAACAAACTCTAAATTCTTCAAAAGAAAACAGCAATGCTATGAAATTTTTCCACCGACCAAACATTAATAATATGTATATTACTACTCGGGCAGTAAGATAGGCAATTATGAGGCATAACTAGCCCTAGCCTACACTACATTTTTTAACAATCAACCTCCTGCTAAATAATGATGGTCATGGTGGTGATGATGGAAATAGCAATCTCCATCCCCCACAAAGGGTTAATTTTCTAGCAGCCCTCAAGGGAACAGTATGTAGGCATGTTGGATGTTTCTAGAGTCAATAATCAATATCCTTTATTTATTTTTCACTTGTAACAAATGGAAAATATAAACAAATTCGTTGATTGGGGTATCAGAACAAACCGCCAAGATGTGGTAAGATTTCGAGCTTTTCTATCCAATTGAAGATTCTCCAAGGCAGCTGAAGCTCGAATTACATTCTCTGGGTGCTCATCACTGTCATATCTCCAACTGTACTCATCCTTCCTGTAACCAGACATGGAGGAGCCTCCTCTACGATCTGAATGCTAGAACATATCAGGTAAAGAAAATCACAAGCAAGCAGATACTGGAAGGAAATCACAAATAGCTTCATTACTTACCCAATGCCTGGGAAGAAGGAACAGCCCTAGAATTTGCACACCAACAAACCAAAGTATCAATGGGAGTGAAGGAAAAGAAAGGGGAAAGGGAAAAGAGAGAGTAAACAAGTGAGAGTAAGAGAATGAATAGTGATGTAGGAGCAGAACCTTCCCAGTGGAGGCAAGCCCCCACCAACTGATGATGAAGAAGGCCTTCGAATGTTCCTGGACTCTAAATTGGATAAGGACTCAGTTTCTTGAGCAGTTAACCTTCTTCCAGTACCCCTTGCTTGGGATAGGTTCTATCAAAACATGATTCAAAGGAACAATTAATCAATTTAAAAACAAAAAAAAAATCAAAATTGAATAGTACATATATCTACATACATGCAATCCCTGAGAAATAGATTTTTTTTTTTTTTTTTAAGACCAAATCTCAAATTTTGAACATTCATATAAATACCAATCGTTAGTTAATTCCAGAGCATCAGTATTGCAAATCACATTCATCAATTAAAAAAAATAAAAATTAAAGCTTCATTGTGGCTACTGTTATATACATCAAGAAGGCTGCTAGTATTCTTAACATATAAAGATGACTTGGTAGAGGAGATGTTAAAATGCACACATCTAGATCAGACAACCCACATACATATCTAACTCCTAGTCCTTCAAATTAAGCATCCTTGGAAGAAATTAATCATAAATGCATGGAAACATACGTGCATAAAATCGTACATAGTACTCCTACATAGGACAGTCTAATCAACCTTGATGCACAAAGCTAGCATTATCATGTTAGTTACCACACTTTATTTATTATTTTTTGTGGATAAATTGATAGTTGTGGGGGGATGGGGGATTTGAACCTTAAATGTCTTAATTGAAAACACCAGGAAGTGTCAGTTGAACCACACACATTTTCAATTGAATATGAAAATATTGATGTCTAAATGAGATCTAATATCAAACCTCAAACTTTAAGAATCCTTCAAGCACATCCAAAAGCAAAGGACCACTATCACCATTCCTGTTGAGATCATATCCATTCTTGCTACTAAATTCTTTCAACTCAGCTTTCCAAGAATCTTTTTGCTACAAAATAATCCCCATATAAGTTAGAAGCAAATTGAACAAATTAGTTCAAAAATTATGGCAACAAAATCAGCAATACTATAAACCACAAGAGAATTTTCATATGTTCCACATCAATTACCAAATTACACTCTGGCAAATAAACTTTTAGTGTATGATTTAATTGCGCCCAGTCTAGGTATTCGCATATAAGAGCAGTAAGTAGCCGTCCTGCAATTAAAAGAGTGCAATGAAAGAGGAATAAATTAGAAATATTGCCATAAATAATACTTTAAACCCTCATAATTACAGTAGTAACATGCAGATGCATCATGTTCTGCAGCAAGATGTCACCATTTTCATATGTTTCACATCAATTGCATGGTTAGTAAAAGAAGAGGCAAGAAAATCAAGAAATCACAATGAAAAATTAAAACCTAACATTTAAGGTGGAACAGAAGCCATGTTGGCGCATTTCACATCATTTTATTCTTTACATGAAGAACTCGGATAATATTGGTTAAGAATCAAAGTTACTCTGAAAGGATCACCTAAATAACATGCCAAACGTCTGGTTTCAAAGGCAAAATATTAATTTTGACTCTTATTTAATGCAAAGACTGAAGCTTTAAGACCTTAATTTTGCTTACACCTAACCCATCCAAACTGGACTGAATGTATTAAACGAATAAGAAAGAATATAGATATGAGGAGGAACCTGAGGGAGAAGCATGAAGTTGTTTTGCACGATCATTGCAGCTACCAAGTAATGCAGGAGGCAAACCTTCTTCTTTTTCAACTACCCGATCCTCCTCTTCAATTGCCTCAAACACACTTGCTCTGAGTTCGGCCTAGCAAAAATCCAACAACATGAATCAATTAGCGAAAGTTTTAACACTGATCGAATCGTTCAATTCCTCTTGGTAATAAAGCATAAAACTCAACCCAACTAATCCTCCATACCAATTCATTGGAGTCACTTCACTAATTCTTCATCAACTGTAATCTACCCATCAAAGGTCATAATTTTCACCTCCCGGTTTTATTCACAATACCCAAATCAACATGTGAATCAAAAAAATACACGCCATAGACAACAAAAACAACAAATATAACCAAGCCTTAGTCTCAAAATTTTGGGCATTCTTTTCCACCATTCTATCCTAAGCCATACTCTCTGTTTCTTCCTTAATTGACATGCCCTTTTTTACTTCTTATACTAAAGCTATTTTATGGACTTTTGTTCGCCCTTCAAATCGAACCCCAATCTTTAAACAAAAGCATTACTTTATAAAAAAACTAAGAAAGTTTCAACTGGTAGACAGACTAATACATATAAAAGCACACCGGGACAGATCAAACATCTTCCTTGATCTTTTTTAAGATTGGTAAGTTAAACACACCAGCGGGTCTTGAACCCGCGACCTCACCTCCACCTACGTGCCAGTTGAGCTAGAGCTTTATTAATCAACTGCTCGTGAAACTAAAATTCATAATCAAAACCTAATTTAAAAAAAAAAAAAAAAACTAACACTCTCAAAAACCCAGCTCAGCTCCAAACTAAACACCATCAAAAACCCTAATAATTTTACACCAAAAATAACCACATTTCCTTGAATCTAAATAAATGGATGATCTTCCAGTCCAAAATCCCAATCAACATCAACTAAGTGTTAGCATTATCACACAATTAGCTCAAAAAAAAGACAAATTTCGTTGCAAAATTACCAATTGGAAAAAACGAACACAGAAATTGAACGAAAAAGTGAGAGAGAGAGAGAGAGGTTAAAGTGGGAAATTAAACCCGGATCTTGGCGAGGACGCCCTTCTTCTCGAGAGTTCGAGTGACGAGGGTCTTGAGGTCCATCATCTCCCTCGTATAGTCATCCATTTTTTAGGGTTTCGCTACTTTTTCTTTGGTTGGTTGTTTTGTTTTGCTCACTCGCTCGCTCTCACAG
Source organism: Quercus suber (assembly GCF_002906115.3). Classification (NCBI taxonomy): domain Eukaryota; kingdom Viridiplantae; phylum Streptophyta; class Magnoliopsida; order Fagales; family Fagaceae; genus Quercus; species Quercus suber. Next base: position 259,517 of record NW_027070135.1, read on the forward strand.
ATTTGCTTTCAGGTGAGAGAGAGAGAGAGAAAAATAGGAATGGAGGGAGAGAGATGAATCATGAATAATGAATGGAGAGTTGTGGGGGTTGGGTGTCATGATGGGTTTATTTTTGGTTAATGTGGGCTCTACACCTCCAATGCAAAGGTGGTGGGTGTAGCTGGATCTGGGCCCAGTCAGTGATTCTTAAGAGCCCAATTCTAATAAGGACTTTGACTGTTTGGCCCAATTAGATTACATATGTTTCAAACCATAGAGTTCTTTTTTTGAAAGTGGAACCCATTATATATATATATATATAAAATAGGAATGGAGGGAGAGAGATGAATCATGAATAATGAATGGAGAGTTGTGGGGGTTGGGTGTCATGATGGGTTTATTTTTGGTTAATGTGGGCTCTACACCTCCAATGCAAAGGTGGTGGGTGTAGCTGGATCTGGGCCCAGTCAGTGATTCTTAAGAGCCCAATTCTAATAAGGACTTTGACTGTTTGGCCCAATTAGATTACATATGTTTCAAACCATAGAGTTCTTTTTTTGAAAGTGGAACCCATTATATATATATATATATATTACATCAGTATGACATCATTGAATTAACGCATATAATATTAAATTTGAGTAATGATATTTTGTTTTTTGATAATTCCATGTTTGGCTAAGTGAGATTTGAATCTAGACGTTTTTGTTGTATACATTACGAGGCTTCAGTTGAGATATAAGACTCTTAGTATTATTATTATTTTATTATAGAAATAAGACAATTAACTTTATTTCAAAAAAAGAAGCTAAATCAGTCTAAACAAAAGAAAAAACTGATGATAGAACATCCTTCATTCACATTACACTATTTGAAAAATTACCAGCTAACTTAGCTAAACAATGCACAACATTTTTACCTTCTCTCTTAGCACGAATAGGATAATTCAAAAAAGAAAAAAATATCTTAAAAACACGCGCATCTGTAATAAGTAGACCGTACAACGCCAAATTTGTATCTTTAGTGAATGTTTGGATAGTAATGAATCTCATGTCTGCGTTTTGTGTTGCGTTTTCTCTCTCTTTTTTTTTTTTTTTTTTTGTCAGCTGCAACAAGGGACAGCATGAACTGAACAGTAGCTGCACTTTCCTACTTTTTTGTCACTTTTATCACATCAATGGGTCCCGTGTACTGTTCACGGGACCCACAAACTTCACTTTTCAGTAATTTTTTAATTAAAAATTGGTCAAACGGCACTATTTACACATTCAAAAATTATTTTGCTATAGTGTTTTCAGTTTTCAGATTCAACAAAATAAATTCTATTCAAACGGACCCTTAGTCTTCAAGGCTAGCAATTTAAATAATGAAATTGATCACATTTTTCAAATGGTGATTTTTTTTTCCCTTGCTCCTTTTGGTTTTCATGGCTTATGGTGATGGAAGGTTCTCCTTCATTGTTATTACGCAATTAAGGGGTGTTATTATGTGTCATGACTCATGATGCATGCTCCCCGTTAATAATTAGGGAATTATGAGAATGTTATAAAGTCAAATTTTTGGTGCAAGCTGAATCAAATTGACACCAAAGACCAAACATACCAATCAAGTTTATCAATGTTGCGTTAACTAGTGGGATTTTTTTTCCCTTGCTCCTTTTGGTTTTCATGGCTTATGGTGATGGAAGGTTCTCCTTCATTGTTATTACGCAATTAAGGGGTGTTATTATGTGTCATGACTCATGATGCATGCTCCCCGTTAATAATTAGGGAATTATGAGAATGTTATAAAGTCAAATTTTTGGTGCAAGCTGAATCAAATTGACACCAAAGACCAAACATACCAATCAAGTTTATCAATGTTGCGTTAACTAGTGGGACTGGGATCTGTATGAATGTAATGGATTAGTTCTTGAATAAAGAAAATGGTATTCAGCAAAAATAAAAAGAAACGGTGCATGCGATGTTCTTTTGAAAAACGAATCACGAGAGTATTCATACAATAATGATGGCAAGAAGAATCACGGGTACCAAAGTTCCAAGGGTAGGAGAAAAGGTAATCCCAACAAATTAATGAAGAAAACAATGATTTATAGGAGGAATTTTTTTCTTTTCTTTTTTAAAGAATAAAATCTTAAGGGAATTTATAGAATGCGGAATGAAATGTATTTATTTATTTATATTTTGTTATGAAAAGTTTTCTTTTATTATGATAGATGTAAAAATGTGATTGCATCATTTGTGTGTGAATAATGAAAATTTTATCAAAGAAGGTACGTTGATAAAATTTTGAATCCAATACCTTAAAGTGGAAAGCAAAAGCTCTCTTTGTTTCTTTTATAAAAGTAAAGCAGTGGTGTTGAGATATTTTAAAACTCAAAAGTTTTTACTTTGATATCATATTAAATTTTGGATTATCCTAAAAGTTTAAGTTATTAAAATATAATAAATTTAATTATTTAACCATACAATTCTAACAATAATGATATTTGAGCAAATAATATTCAACACAACAATGATACAAAAAACAAATTTCACAATTTTGTTCATAACTTATTGATGTGATAAAATAAAAATAATGCAATATTAAATTTACATGACACCTCAACTTATTTCACTTTTATTACATAATAATACCAATCACAGTCATCACATCACCATAACATTCTCTCCGTTTTGTTTTATTGTTTTTCCTTAAAAATAATACAATAAGTTGATCGTTCCCCACTTTAATAGCTCAAGTGAGCAGTAAGCTTCTAAGAGAATATTAGAATAGATTTAATAGCTTAAGTGAGTAGTAAACTTTAGAATAGATACCACGCATGCCTGTAAATCTTCCATGGTGGGACTTTATTAGTGGAATGCACACTCATCAGTTATTATTCTTCCCCCAAATCTTCTTTGTTGAAAAAAGAGTGAAAAAAAGGTAGCCAAAAATAATACTAACAAAATCCCTCCAACCACTCTCACTACTCACAAAAAGGTGGGAAAAAACACACACTGCCGCACTCTCTCTCGCCAAACAAGATTAATACTATGACTTCTTTTTTTTTTTTTTTTAATGACGACTTATTTATGATATGATTGATGCATAATAAGTTCATGTAATATTGTACCAATCGGACCTTCTCATATAAATTACTAACAATAAAAAAGTAACAAAAAAGAAATTATTATGCTAAAGTGATAGATTATAATTAGTACATGATAATAAATCAATATAATTTAAAATATAATTTTTTTTCACAATGTTATGATCTATTCATAATGTGTGTTTGGATTCCTCGTCCACGGCTATGTTTCGCGATTCATGCGTTTTCTTTTTTTTTGTTCAGCTCACAGTTGTTGACAAGTCAACTGTGAACAGTGCTCCTGTATACTGTTCATAAGTCTCACAAATTATAATTTTTAACAACTTTTTCATTAAAAATAGGTCCCATAGCACTATTCACATATTTAAAAATTATTTCGCTATAATGTTTTCAGTTTTCAGTTTCAGCAAAATAAATTATATCAAAATTAACCCAATAAAAACAACGTCAATTATAGAATCAGGTCGAAAAATGTTGTTTTTATTGCAATTTAGCACTTGTAATAAGTTGTAAAATATAGGACTTGTTGCCACGATTAAAAAGACCATTTTTATGGGTAAATTTTTGTTTTTTAAATCGGTTTGAAGATAAACTTGTTCCATAAATTAATGCAAAAAAGAAGAAGTAAAAATAGACAAAAAATTTCACAATTATTGGTGTGATAGATTGATAGTAATTGTAAGGGCCAGATTTGTGGCTCGGTCCAGGATGAATGGACTTAGGCTCAAAAATACCAAAAATAATGAATTTGTAGAGAATGGGTCAAAGAACTAGGCCCTAGTGAATTGGACAATGGCTAATATGGAATTGGATGACAATCATGCACAAATAAGGAATACTGACATGAACGAACTTCTTATTCGAGGAGGCAAGTGTTCCTATAAATCCATTCAATAGAGTCCCCCCTCCTTTCATTGTTACTCTCAAGTTTTATACTCCTATCCCCCTTCTTTCATCCTTTCACGTGTAGGTTTGGATTGATAGTATCGATACTTGTCCCATCAGCTCCTCCCTAAAACCTTTGAGAGTAGCTGTAAGGCTATAAAACATTGCTCAGTCAGCTGCAGAGCATTGAATCCTACATTAGCAGCTTTTTTTTAGATATTTAACAACTTTCTTTTGTCATTTTCTTTCTTGATACCTATTTTCTATGGTAGAATGATCCGGAGCATTGCTCTTAATGGCAGACCATATCTTCTGACCTCGGCCTCGCCCAGTTGAGGTGGGATTTTTCCTCGGGGCACCCTCCTGAGTGGCTTTAATAGGATTTTTCTCTTCACTTACTAACGCAGATCCTAATAAAAGTGTTTTACTCGTTCTCAAATTGTTTAGCATCCTCAGGTTGAGCCCTTGGCCCAATATACGTAGATATGGGCTCCTCAATCTTTCCCCCCTACAGTAATAAATATTGTCAAAAAATTATAAAATTTGTTATTTTATTTTACTTTTTATAACAAAAATATCTAAACTTCTTTGAATAAGTGACTATATTTTCCTGGATATGGTGTGTTTGGATTGAACTTATTGTTGCTGAAACTGAAAATTGAAAACTGAAAACTGAAAATACTGTAGCAAAATAATTTTTAAATGTGTAAATAGTACCATAGGACCTACTTTTAATATTTTTTATTACATGAACAGTGCATAAACAATGCGTGAACAGTACACGTACTGTTTATGCACAGCTTTTTTTTGTCTCCCAAAAGTAAAAAAATGCGGCAAAAAAAAAAAAAAAAGGGGAGGAAAACGCGTTTGCTGAAACGCAAACGCGGAATCCAAACCCCCCCGTAGAGTTCCGTCCCACCCACCTGAGGCGTAAAAGCTAAAATCCACTGAGTGAACCTTTTTTTTTTTGGAAAAAGTAAAAACAACCCTTGTTGTACACCACTCTAAAAGACTAAACCAACCCCACGGCCTTAATGTCACGAGTGAAAATACAGTCATAGCTCATGTTCTCGAACTCCTCTCCGGTATTGACTCTACAACTCTTCTTCTTCAGTCTTCAATTCTAAAACACAAACACACACACTCTCTCTCTCTCTCTCTCAAACCCAAAAAATGGCACCCATAGACCCACACTCGTTCACGGACTCGACCCACCCAGTAACAACCCACATCTCTCTCTCTCTCTACCTCGACTTCCCATCCTCCACCATCCACGCCACCGCTCTCCTCTCTCTCTCCAACCCCCACACCGGCCCACTCTCTCTCGACACGCGCTCTCTCACCATCCACTCCGTCCTCGACCCACAGTCCCAAGCTCCCATCCCCTTCTCTCTCTCCTCCTCCGACGACCCGGTCAGAGGCCGCCACCTCACCCTCTCCCTCTCCAACCACTCCTCCTTCCTCGTCGTCTACTCCACCTCGCCTTCCTCCTCCGCCCTTCAGTGGCTCTCTCCGCCGCAGACCTTCAACAAGACCCTGCCTTTCGTCTACACGCAATGCCAGTGCATCCACGCGCGCTCGGTTTTCCCCTGCCAGGACACCCCCGCCGGGCGCGTGACCTACACTTGCCTCCTCAACGTCCCCTCCTCGCTCTCCGCCGTCATGTCCGCCCGCCACGTCACTCGCCGGTCGCCCAACGAGTCCTCTCTGTCTCACGCGCCGCCGCCGCCGCACGCGACTTGGGCCGCGGAGGGGAGGGCGGTGGAGGAGTTCGTGATGGACCAGCCCATACCGACGTACCTGTTCGCTTTCGCCGTCGGGGAGCTGGGGTTCAGGGAGGTGGGGCCGAGGACTAGGGTCTATGCGGAGGCGGCGGGGCCGGTGCTGGACGAGGCGGCGAGGGAGTTCGCCGGCACGGAGGAGATGGTGCTGCAAGGCGAGAGGCTTTTTGGACCGTACGAATGGGAGAGATTTTTTTTTTTTTTTTTTAATGACGACTTATTTATGATATGATTGATGCATAATAAGTTCATGTAATATTGTACCAATCGGACCTTCTCATATAAATTACTAACAATAAAAAAGTAACAAAAAAGAAATTATTATGCTAAAGTGATAGATTATAATTAGTACATGATAATAAATCAATATAATTTAAAATATAATTTTTTTTCACAATGTTATGATCTATTCATAATGTATGTGTTTGGATTCCACGTCCACGGCTATTTTTCGCGAGTCACGCGTTTTCTTTTTTTTTGTTCAGCCCACAGTTGTTGACAAGTCAACTGTGAACAGTGCTCCTGTATACTGTTCATAAGTCCCACAAATTATAATTTTTAGCAACTTTTTCATTAAAAATAGGTCCCATAGCACTATTCACATATTTAAAAATTATTTCGCTATAATGTTTTCAGTTTTCAGTTTCAGCAAAATAAATTATATCAAAATTAACCCAATAAAAACAACGTCAATTATAGAATCAGGTCGAAAAATGTTGTTTTTATTGCAATTTAGCACTTGTAATAAGTTGTAAAATATAGGACTTGTTGCCATGATTAAAAAGACCATTTTTATGGGTAAATTTTTGTTTTTTAAATCGGTTTGAAGATAAACTTGTTCCATAAATTAATGCAAAAAAAAAGAAGTAAAAATAGACAAAAAATTTCACAATTATTGGTGTGATAGATTGATAGTAATTGTAAGGGCCAGATTTGTGGCTCGGTCCAGGATGAATGGACTTAGGCTCAAAATGCCCAAAATAATGAATTTGTAGAAAATAGGTCAAAGAACTAGGCCCTAGTGAATTGGACAACGACTAATATGGAATTGGATGGCAATCATGCACAAATAAGGAATACTGACATGAATGAACTTCTTATTCGAGGAGGTAAGTGTTCCTATAAATCCATTCAATAGAGTCCCCCCTCCTTTCATTGTTACTCTCAAGTTTTATACTCCTATCCCCCTTCTTTCATCCTTTCACGTGTAGGTTTGGATTGATAGTATCGATACTTGTCCCATTAGTTCCTCCCTAAAACCTTTGAGAGTAGCTGTAAGGCTATAAAACATTGCTCAGTCAGCTGCAAAGCATTCAATCCTACATTAGCAGTTTTTTTTTAGATATTTCACAACTCTCCTTTGTCCTTTTCTTTCTTGATACCTATTCTCTATGGTAGAATGGTCCAGAGCATTGTTCTTAATGGCAGACCATATCTTCTGACCTCGGCCTCACCCAGCCAAGGTGAGATTCTTCCTCGAGGCACCCTCCTAGGTGGCTTTAATAGAATTTTTCTCTTCACTTACTAACGTAGATCCTTATGAAAGTATTTTACTAGTCCTCAAATTATTTAGCATCCTCAGGTTGAGCTCTTGGCCTAATATTCGTAGATATGGGCTCCTCAATCTTTCCCCCTACAGTAATAAATATTGTCAAAATATTATAAAATTTGTTATTTTATTTTACTTTTTATAACAAAAATATCTAAACTTCTTTGAATAAGTGACAATATTTTCCTGGATATGTAGAGTTCCGTCCCATCCACCTGAGGCGTAAAAGTTATAATCCACTGAGTGAACCTTTCTTTTTTGGAAAAAGTAAAAACAACCCTTGTTGTACACCACTCTAAAAGACTAAACCAACCCCACGGCATTAATGTCACGAGTGAAAATACAGTCATAGCTCATGTTCTCGAACTCCTCTCCGGTATTGACTCTACAACTCTTCTTCTTCAGTCTTCGATTCTAAAACACAAACACACACACACTCTCTCTCTCTCTCTCAAACCCAAAAAATGGCACCCATAGACCCACACTCGTTCACGGACTCGACCCACCCAGTAACAACCCACATCTCTCTCTCTCTCTACCTCGACTTCCCATCCTCCACCATCCACGCCACCGCTCTCCTCTCTCTCTCCAACCCCCACACCGGCCCACTCTCTCTCGACACGCGCTCTCTCACCATCCACTCCGTCCTCGACCCACAGTCCCAAGCTCCCATCCCCTTCTCTCTCTCCTCCTCCGACGACCCGGTCAGAGGCCGCCACCTCACCCTCTCCCTCTCCAACCACTCCTCCTTCCTCGTCGTCTACTCCACCTCGCCTTCCTCCTCCGCCCTTCAGTGGCTCTCTCCGCCGCAGACCTTCAACAAGACCCTGCCTTTCGTCTACACGCAATGCCAGTGCATCCACGCGCGCTCGGTTTTCCCCTGCCAGGACACCCCCGCCGGGCGCGTGACCTACACTTGCCTCCTCAACGTCCCCTCCTCGCTCTCCGCCGTCATGTCCGCCCGCCACGTCACTCGCCGGTCGCCCAACGAGTCCTCTCTGTCTCACGCGCCGCCGCCGCCGCACGCGACTTGGGCCGCGGAGGGGAGGGCGGTGGAGGAGTTCGTGATGGACCAGCCCATACCGACGTACCTGTTCGCTTTCGCCGTCGGGGAGCTGGGGTTCAGGGAGGTGGGGCCGAGGACTAGGGTCTATGCGGAGGCGGCGGGGCCGGTGCTGGACGAGGCGGCGAGGGAGTTCGCCGGCACGGAGGAGATGGTGCTGCAAGGCGAGAGGCTTTTTGGACCGTACGAATGGGAGAGGTTCGATTTGTTGGTGTTGCCGCCGAGCTTTCCGTACGGTGGCATGGAGAATCCGAGGATGGTGTTCTTGACGCCGACGGTGATCAAAGGCGATGCTAGTGGAGCCCAGGTTGTGGCTCATGAGCTTGCTCATAGTTGGACTGGGAATTTGATCACTAACAAGACCAACGACCATTTTTGGTTGAATGAGGTATGGCTTATAAATTATGTGTTTTTTTTGGAGTAGTTGGGTTTGTTCAAGTTTATCTTTTTGAGCAAATGCTAGAGATGTAGGGGTGGAATGTCACTCTAATATAGCCAGCCACACCACTGTTTTTTTTTTAAATAATTTTTTTACTACAAAATGCAAGCTTACAAATAGTCCCATCAAAGTAGTGGTATTATTTTTACTGTCAACTGGCATGGGGTCGATGAGTCCATATCGTTTACCTATTTTTTTAATCATTCAAAACAAAAAAAAACTTACAAATTGATGTAATAATGAATGTGATTGGCGAGACATGAGTGTGTATAGTGTCCTAGATTTCACTATTGTTTGTGGGTTGTTGGGGTTATTGACCCAATTGAGTGACAAATTGTCTATTGGTTTGCTATGTTCTGTTAGGGATGAGTCAATTCATATCTGACTTGGGTGATCCTTTTGTACATGTGTATATTTTCTATGTATGATGTGTCTTGCTATGAGAATTGTTTACCCTGTTATTGGCTGTTTGGAAGTATGAGGCAAGAAGAGGAAAATTGTTGAAAATGTTTGAAATGCATAGCTGCTTAAGAAAACAGGTCACTTGATTGTCTCTTTCCTTTTTGTCGGCTTTGTTGATAGCCAAAGAGCAGTTTAAAGTTTTGGTTTTGTTTTTCTGTTGTTGTGGGGATCTGATTTCAACTAGAAGAATAAGATTTTGGGGCGTTAAATATGAAATATACAGTAAAATCATAGATGATGAATAACTGGTTTACTGGGTTGAGATATATCATTATTACGTGTGTTTTGTTGCCTTTTGTTCTCTCAGTTTTCTTATTTCTTATCATAGGGTTTTACGACTTACGCGGAGAGAAGGATTGTTGAAGCCGTACAAGGGGAGGACAGAGCTGCATTGAATATTGGAATTGGTTGGAAGGGGTTAAATGAGGAAATGGAGCGTTTCAAGGACAACATGGAGTTCACAAAACTCAAAACCAATCAGGAAGGAGTGGACCCAGATGATGTATATTCTCAAGTTCCATATGAGAAAGGTTTCCAGTTTCTGTGGCGTATTGAACGTCAGGTGTGTTGAATCACTTTTTTACTGCATCTTAGTGTGTCTTTCATGCATGTGTTTTTTCCCCCCTCCTGGAAACATATTAATAGTGTCATATTGTTAGTGTCTTTACCAAATTAAAGTTGTTATCTGTGCGATGTAAATTTGTAATAGTTATAGGAGTCTTACCCATGAAGCAAGAATCCTGAGAGTCTATATGAATTAATGTCCACTAATACTTGAGTAACTGGGTGTTGTTTGTGTAAAGAATATTCTAACCAATTTTGTTTATCCTCTGGGATGTGTAGATTGGAAGGCCTGCATTTGATGAATTCCTCAAGAAGTATATTAACACCTTTAAATTCAAATCAATTGATACGGAGACATTTCTGGACTTCTTGAAAGCCAATGTCCCTGGAATAGAGAAAGATATTGATCTAGAATTATGGACTGAGGGCACTGGTATCCCTCCAGATGCTTATGAACCAGTTTCCAATATATACACAAAGATTGTATCTCTTGCCAATGAGTTTAAGCTTGGGCGGATGCCAAGGGAGGATGAAGTTGCAGATTGGCAAGGGCAGGAATGGGAACTTTACTTGGAGAACCTGCCCAAAGCTGTTGAAGCTTCACAGGTGGTGGTTCTGATCTTGTTAGAGTTTCCAAATTGTTTTTATTTCAGTTTATCTACTCTTTTCTTATCCCTTGAATATAGTAATTTTACCATCCAATACATCATCTTAAGGATGTCTTTGACTGGAAGAAATGGATTAGTGATGTTGATGCAATTTGTGTATGCTGGTTTAAGACTCGTGCTTTAGTAGTGTCTTTATGGACAATTCTCACTATTTTACTTGGTGTGACAGAACTAGCTGAATAATGCCTTATATTTCTTCTGAGAGGGGGAAAAAAACAAAAAAAAAGGGGTTTTATTAGACTAGAAATAAGCTTTGAAGATGAAATGTCTAGGCACCCTCCCCACAGCAAGAGTTCTTGTTGGTGTTCAAAGGCGGTATCCATCTAACCTCCTACAAGGAAGTAGCTAGATCCACTGGGTCACTATCCAAGCAGTGCACATATTCTTGAATTATTTTTATTTTTATTTTTATTTTTATAAATATCTTGAATGTGTGCTATATTTATAGATTAAAAAAAATGTATTATCTGTTTTTTCAAGAATGAAAGATCCATTATTGCCAATTGTTGCTTGTAATGCTTTGGTTGATTTGTGCCCATATATTTCAAGCTTTTTGATGTATTTCTTATTGTTCCACATTTAATCCCATGGACCCAAAAATATCCAGGGTCAGAAAGTAAGCTGATGTTTTCTTACAGTTATCATTTATTGCATTTGATATGCAGATCTTGGCCTTGGATGAGCGCTATAGGCTGTCAGAATCGAAGGATTATGAAGTAAAGGTTGCCTTTCTCCAACTGGCTATTTCGGCCAAGTGCAGAGATTATTATGGTGAGGTAGAAAAAACGCTGAAGTCAGTTGGAAGGATGAAGTACCTTCGCCCACTCTACACTGCTCTTGTACAAGGCACTGGAAAGGAAGAGGAGAAGATTTTGGCTAAAAGAGTGTTTGCAGAGGCTCGTGATTGTTATCATCCTATAGCTCAAGGTGTTGTCGAATCAATCTTTGCCAAGCACCTCTAGAGTGGTATTAACAATAATGTTTATATGAACTGAATTCCTGAAGCAAATCCTTGATGTATCTAAATCTGTAGGCTCATAACAACTGATTTTATTGAATATATGCATCTTGGATGATGCTGTATAGGCTTTATCAACTAACATTATGGAAATTTCATGAGATCAAGGATTAACTGCTTGTTCTAAACCTTTCGGACATAACTGTATTGATTTTATAACCATTTTGCTTTTGTTATCTTAGTCAACTAGAGTGATAGTTTTTCACATGTCATTATTTGATTCCACACTTTTTATTCTAAACGAGCAACTCAGCTACCAACTCTCAAGACCATCTCTTTTTGGCATAGCATTCTGAGAACCTAGCGTTAATTTAGCCTAAACTACCTTCTCGGTGATGTGCTCAGTATGTAAGTTCCATTCCCAATCTAGCCCAAATGCCAGCCACGTGGCCATACACATACTGATATACATCTTTCCACTGTTGAGTGTAGGTCTCTCAAAAGCAATTCCATATCCAACGCAATCTTATGTTGAAAAGATTAATGCATTCAAAATATAACAAACATAATAAGTTAATAACCTCTCACTTGATCTAGGGGATTCATAAAAGGAAATCGTTCGGTACAAAATTTCGTTGCCAAATACTCAGTTTATAATATGTCAGAGTCTGATTTCGAGTTGTAGCACACAATTCCTCGAAGAACATTTAGTGAAGTTATCATCTGTTCTGCACTTCAGTTATGAAATGTTGCAGGACACTTTTGCTTCAACGTGTTTCAGCATGGAATGTTCAATGAATGGAATGGAATGGAAGCAATTGAGATTGGTCTTGCTTGCTACAGAGAGCCCAGGCTGGTCTGCATATGCTTCTATTTATTTCATTTGCCTTTTTCCCTCTTTGCGGACATTGTGAATGCAGCTTTATCCAAAGTTCTGAATATTCCCCACCACACCTCCAACGTCCTAGCTACTATATGCTTATCCTATTGCCATCCTCTTGGGAAAGCCCCTAGGCATTTCCTCCTCACACAATTAAGCCTTTCCTAATTCATAGAAGCACTCACTTTCAACTGAAAGAGTTAACTGTGGTTACTAATTGAGATCATATGGACACCAACTACAATATTGATTCTATTTTATTAGTTGAAACAAAATGTAGTATCACTGTCAGTTATCACCTAAGAAAGGAACACAGTCACAGTCTGCACTGATGTACAGTTTCAGTTTTCAAACAGTGTACATGTCTCTATAAATAGCAGTTTAATAACGATCCCATATTGATTCTTTATTCCTTGTACATGATGTGAACAAGTTGCACATATATCCTTGTAAATGTTCCTTGGCTCCGAGAGCAACCCACTAACACCTGACCTGAAGAACATCATCACTATACAACCCCAATTCAGTGACTCATTCCAAACTTAACTCTACTCTCTCATGCCCCTATGGTACCCATAAAAAAAACTGCTATAGATATATCAGAACCTGCAGTCCTCTCCTCTCCCTCCCCGTCTTTCTCCCTTAAAGGCCTACTTTATGAATCCCAAGTCATAAACCATTTCCACATATGGATGCCCCCAACTACACAGCTAAATATCATTCTATTGGTAGGGGAAAAAAAATTGTACTATGTGCGGTTTGGGAACACCCTAACAAATGGGCACTTTGTCTCTATGGCTACAATCACAATTTACAACAAAAAACCATAGTTTGAATCTGTTCCTCAAGTTGGTTCTGATAATTTACATGCTAGGAGCCAGCAACAGAACCAATATAACCATATTGCAACACATTCACTAATCAGTTTCGAAACAAACTAAGTTAACCTCCAATTTGACACAACTCTACAACTTGCATTCTTTTCAATTCAATTGCTCCCTCAATTTCAACCATAACAACAACATTGCTACAAGTAAAAAAGAAAAACAAAAAAAAGAGGGAGGGTTGGTTCCAAAATACACTTACAATTACAAGAATAGCAGAAACTCAAAAGAGGTGCTCCTTTTCTCCTCAGCCACTATTGCCCACCACCACCACCTTCCTCTTCCAACTTCTTCACATACGCCTGCAAAACCATCACCAACTCCCTCGCTGGCGCCTGTATTGTCCCGACTAAGCTCGAAGCGGGATTCTTTATAGACCCCAACATCTTAGCATAAATCTCAGCTCTCGTAGGCATATTCTCGAGCGTCTTAAAGTCACCAGGCGCATAAAACTTTCCCTCAAAAACTGCACCACTAAAGTCATTCTCTTCAAGCTTCTTCTCCTTCTGAAAATCCCTATAAGGCTTAAGTGCGGCTGGGATTTCCTCACTGTGAACAAAGAGCCAAGCATTCATCCCCGTCATACAAGGCTTAAGAGCCTCCCATGGAGTACCCTCAATGGCTTTGTAAACAAGGGTGTTTTTCGCAACGACAAGTGTTGTGGTTTCGGGTAAAGATCTCCGGAGATCTTGGAACTGTTTCACAGTGAAGCCTTTGTACTTTATTGCGGCGAGGAGCTGACAGTCATCGAGCTGGGTTTTCACAGTCTCGACTGTTGCTTCTTTCTTGTTGCGGGAAATGGCTGAGCGGATCGAGAGCTTGCTGGGTCTTTTGGGTTTGGAGGAGAGGAATGGAGGTGGGTTTGAAAGGAAATGGGTTTGGGTTTGGGTTTTGGTTTTGGTTTGGGTGAGAGAGTGAGAGGGAAAGCTGAGCAGAGTGGCTTCCATTGCCATTGGTGGATGATGGTGGTGAAGGAAAAGAGAGGATGTGAGTGACTGTGTGTGTTTTGTTGGGCTTATCTTTGACTTCTGAGGATATCGGTTTTGACTTTTGTCACTGCCTTTGCGACGTTGCATTCTCGTCGTTTTTTATTCTTTTAGTAATCCACATGTCGTTTTCTCTTTTAGGTTTTAGATGTTGCTTAATTCCATGCCACAAACATGGAGTCAAAAAAGGTTTTAAAATTGATGCATTTGAGATTAGTTAAAAATTTGTTAAGCTGTTGATTGAAGATTTCAAGTTAACTCTCTCCAAAAAATTCACGGAATACTAGCTCAAGTGACAGTGTGAAATTTGCTAAACCTTAACGTACTTATATTAAACATCTCAAGCACAAGAGTATTTATACAAAGTATATCTAATATCTTTCTCCTTGAACCTAATTTTTTTTTTTTAATTAAAAAAATCCATTTTTGTGATTAGGTGTCTAAACAAAACCAATTATGACCCATTCACCTTAAGCTTAAATCATTCTTGAAGCCACATAGTTTATGTTGTTGGGTTTTGGGTTACTAATGAGATTCATTCGTGAGGGAAGTTTACCTAGAAAGATTCCAAAGATTTTGACTTTTGAAGCCACTGTAGTGGGAAGGCAAGCAAAGCGTTTGCTAAGGTTACAATAGAGTCTAGTTTGCCCACAAAGGTTTTGCAAGTAAACTGTTGTAATTATTTTTTTTAGTGAATTATATGGGATTGGGTTCCAATAGCGGCTTTTCCTTTGATTTTTATTTATTTATTTTTTTTTACCAAATTTGTGTGACTTTTAATGGTTGACATATTTACTTTAGATTTGGTGATTGTTTAGTGTGGTTGAAATAATTGTTTGTGCTTATCTATTTGGAATAAGAAATAACTTGATCAACTAATCCGCTTCATACGTGTACGGGATCTAAATTGATTTTTTTTTTTCAAGTTTGAGTTCAATATGTTTATTAAATAAACAAGGACTTGAAGATCCAGATTTTATGGATATTTAAAACTGAATGACATCCCCCCAGTTAATAAAAACTTGAACACAAAGTGATTTGACTTTTGAGTCAAAGCATCAGAATTTTTACACTTCCAAACAATCTGATATTGGTAAGTGGTAACCGTCAAAATGTATATCCAAAATATAGGACTATATAACAACATGATAGGAACTTTCCAAGTGTAATAAGAATGACTAGCTATATTTTGCAGTCAGCAATTGCTGAATAACGTTTCTCAAAAAAAAGCAATTGCTGAATAACATGAGAAAAATTAAAAAAGAAACGGACAAAATTGACTTCATTGAGTTCCAAGAACTTGATTTAAATAACTTGCCAAGCTTTCTGGATGTATTAAACTTTCTTTCTGCCATACAATGGCGCGAGAGACGAGAAACAGAGAGCAATACAAAAAGGGTTCCACTTTGCATGGAACCTAAGAAGTACTCTCCTCTTTCAGAATATAGTCCACTGCTTCTTCAACTGTATCAACGACCTGCACAAGAATCAAGAAGAAAACATAGTAAAGTATTACAAAAACACATTTCAGATTCACAAAAATCCCCCATCCCTACTACACTTTTACCATGAAGATAGTGGAAAATTATAGTTTTGCAAGCATAACCACTGACATGCATCTTAAATTTCAGCATTGAACTTACAAGATCGGCTGGAAATTCTGCATGATTATCTTTTCCCCTGAAAACACCAGTCCTAGTCAAAATAGAAAACCAAGGATGTCCTGCCTGAGAATCAAAAGGTGTCCCCATAAATAAAATAACAATTGATTCATTTAATGATAATAATAATCTAGCATTCTTACGCAAAAAAACTGGATTTCAAAACATGTAGTAAGACAAACCTGTCGTGCACCCTTGATATCAACTAAAGGGTTATCACCAATCATATAAATAGTTTTGAAACGATTTGATCCAACGTCTCCATTATCTATGGCATTATCATTACAGGATGACTGAAGTTTTCTCAATATGGCTTCAGCATTCTTGAATACAAATGGATTTGGTTTCCCAAAAGAAACATATTCCAGAGCATTACAGTGAATTCTGCAAACCAAAGCCAATCATAAGAATTCACATGCTATTGGGAGTCGATGATGATCACAATTTATGTTTTTCCATATGGTGCTCTTGTAATGTGTTTCCCAATGCATAATAAAAATATTATTTTTCTGTGCTCTTGAAGGATGAGTCTTTCTCTCTTCCTCTATCTGCTAGCCTCGAACCTTTGACACTGTGTTTGGTCACAACTCACAGGAAGACACAACCACCATGTCTACAAGGATGGCTAAATTTGAGGGGTGATTGATAACCCATAGATTATTCGTATATAGGTGATGCTCAAGGCATATAATAATTTCACTGCACCATCAAGGAGTTGTTTCCTCCAAATAGGTTCTAAAAGCAACTAAGAAAAAGGATATTGTGTCTTGGGTTTTAAAAATCTAGAGACTTTGATTTCTCTGATTATGACTTATGAGTTGTTATAGACATGTAAACCAAGAGGTGTGTCAATGAGTAAACATTCAATCTGATGTACACCTATTTGATGGAAACTGAGGACCTAATCAACCTGAGACACTAACGTTACCTATTGAAGACACTTTCTAGAGCAATTCTGAAAGCACCCATTCCAAGACGCTCAAAAGGAAAAGCACCCTGTAGTGAGTAGGGAAACCAATCAATAACATTCTTAAGTTTTCTTCAAATATTGAGGTAAAATATACAAGTAAATGAATAAGCAATAGAATGAAGCTCTGCTTTCCATAGATAGGCAAAAACAGCTGGAGCAAAAGCGCATCTAGAATCCAGGTCAACGAATTAGGCATATTGATGGGTTCCAACAAGTGAAGCCCATATTGAGGGCTGACTCCTATGTATGGTATGGACTTGACTCAGCAAGGCTATATAAGATCTGCCTAATGAGTTTTTGCTCTTATACTCCCTTTCAACCATTTGAGCTGACTAGTATCTATGTTTCTTGCTTTACTCGATACTGATGACAAACTTTCCAAAGCCATCAAATTGGGGATTGATCAGAACATTTACAAGTTTTGTGTAGAAATGTTACATAATTAGCGAATTGCTCTAGGTTAAGTCATGAAATTTGGATTCTAATGCAATTCTGGAGATCCTATTTCAAGTCTAAATGAAAATAATTTACGAATTACACCCAAACATTTTCTGAATCAGCTTAATAACCAACCTGATATTCAAGATCATCTGCAGCAAAATACAAAGGTGGTTGCTGTGTGTTCTTGTGTCCAGGAAGGCCTCCCGATCTTAAAATGTCACAGAGAACCTAATGCAAAATCAACAACTTCAGTGATTCTTCAGGGTACAGATATTCAAAAGTATCTGGAATAAGATGATGACAAATACAGTGACAATTTATGTGCATTTTAATTAAAAGATCCACCGCATAGAACTTCGACAGTATATTTTTGTAATTGGGAACTAATGTAAAAACCAAGGCTGCTACTACCAATCAAAAGCAAAATACATCCAAAATTTGATTGCATTCAAATTCACCACCCTCCATTGCAGCAGTATTCTAAACCTTTCTCCCTATTTACTACATACAGCTAAATAGATTAGAATTTACATGCCATTTGCCCAGTCAAATACAATACAATGCACCAACTGACTCATTGTGATTTCCAAACAATAAAGTCAGGATTACCTGAATGTCCCTGCCCCAATCTACAGGATCACTGACAACAAAAGCTGCCTTGACTCTGTCAGAGGTGGTATTGTATTTTGGAACCAATTTCTTAGGGGCACTCCCATTACCCGATTCTTGTTTAGTTGTCCACATCTTATATTGTGAAACAGGATCAATGTTCTCAAAAGTAGGAAGCATACTCATCTAAAGAAAGGACTTTTCTGCCACCACAAACAAACTAAAGTAATATGTGAATCTTACAAAACCTAGAAACCTCTGGCCTTCAAATCAGGAAATACTATGACCAAGGTATAAGGTGAGTATCTTACTTGAAACCGTATTCAGACATTACAACAGCAGGTTCCCCTTTTCCAGTGGCAATTATGAGCTCATTCTCAAATCTGAAGAGGAAACCAATAAACTTTGCATAATTTGATGAAGAAAACTAAGTATATTATTGCGAGAGAATTTTTTAAGCTAGAAAATAATTATACATGTTGAAAATACATTGGCAATCATTGTAGAACAAGTTGATATAAAAAGACAAATAACTTTGAGCTTTGAAAGGATATTTTAACGAGCATTAGAAACAAAAACAAAAACAAAACAGAAACATTCTAAATATCCTCTTAGGTAACAGTAGTTCTAGACTTGTTTGACACTCTTTTAAGATGAGTCCCTTTCTTATGACAAGAAGTTCATAAACAAAATGCTGTGAGATCTATCCAAGCTCAGCTTTTGCACTTAATTCAGGGAAGAGAAATAAGACTAGTACATAATTTATAACAGACAAGTAACTAGATGCATCCCCTAAAGTTGCAGCCTTTTCTGATCGCAGACCATGCATTTGCTCAACCAGCTACAAAATCTCATATTACGGCATCATTTCCAAATCCAAAGCAAGATTTCTCACAATTTCACTCCTGGCCAAGCAGGAGACTCATCAATGACATCAGTAATAATTACTCAATTGTAAGGTGTGGTCTCTTCGTTAACATAATGCCTAGTTGACAACAACAACATTGGAAAAGAATATGATACTTTAGTGTTGAAAACATTCATACCGAACTGATACATATACCTCTTCAACAAAGTTTTGAAAGGTGAGTGACCCTGTACAACCTGCAGTAGGATAACATAAAAAGAACAGCTATGCTAAAGATTTCACCAGTCAAATGACAGCCACAACAATCATGAATAGATAAAATTCAATCTCCTATTTACACTAAAAAATAAAAATAAATAAAAGACAGAAAAAACAACAAAACCCTACCTGAGAAGGTAAAATGTGCACTCTCAAAAGTTCACTTAACTCAGTGGCACGTCTAGATTCAGGGACGCCACCTCCTATTCAAATCAAATAATAGTATTGTTCATTTTATTGCTGTATTGTATACATTACTCTTGAGAGGTAAAGACAATAAATAATAATATAACATTTTCTTGCACAAAAATCATGTTGATAATTATGGAGCACAATGTTTTAGGCATATCTATTTTCGGTCTCAAATAATTCAAAGAAATATCAACAGAAGGACGGACTAAAGAGTTTTTTACAATAAAAAAAGAAACAAGCCTCAAATGTTCTAAGGTTCAATATACAGCATTGCATGTTTGTCAATATCAACCTCACAAACCATAACTAATAACCCCATAATCATAGATATCTTTACAATAAGCCCATCATCCTCTTAGTAGCTCCTAAAATTTCTATTGATGAACCAAAAACTGAATCACTTAAATGACTTACCATTCGTTAAGAACAGAAAGGGTAACTTCAAAGCACCTGCAGTGGAAATCAACCGAGTCAGATACAAGAACAGAATAAAAAGAAACATTATTCATTAAGACCGGCAACCATAATTTCATAATTACCATTCCCTAAACCAGAAACTAAAACATTCTTTGTATAACCATCCTTCCTTACTATTTTACAGTTCTCATTTCACAACAATTTCAGCATACTTAAGATGAATTTCCCAAGTTTTCCAATAAAACACACACACACACACACACAAAACACTAAACATGTGTCATGAATTCTATTTTCCCCTCCTTCTCTACTAAATTTTCCCAGCAACCAAACAAAGTTAGTTGTATAGAAAATTCACAATTCAATAAAACACATACATACAGAGAAATGAATAGGTTGTGAAGTACCAGAATCTCCATACAATCTTCTCAAAGCTTGAGGAGAGCCTCCAATGGGGACACGACCGCGAAGAACCACGCCATCTATGTCAAACGCAATTCCAAAAGAAGGCCTAAAAATTCACAAAAATCAACTACTAGTAATCAAAATTTTGAGCTGTTTCTCGCTTTTTTATGCTATGATAAGATTAAAAAAGTTTGAATCAAGATTCAAAATCACGGTATCTTTACAGTTTCGCAAAAAGTAAAGGCTTAGTCAAAATAATAGTTAACACAACATTGAATAGAGAATAGAGAAGCAATACGAACCGTTGGGAGTTTAATGGAAGCTGAGAGAAGGAGCGCGAAGCTTGAGGTTGAAGCAGCAATGGCGCTCTGTTCCTGCTCTCGCAAACCCTAAATGCCGCGCGAAATCTCATCTCCCTCTCTCTCTGTGTTCTAAATTTGTGAATACAATCAACGGTAACTTTAGCACTACTTTTTTTGGAGTTGGAAGAAATAATGGAATGCGGTGCAACGGAAATTTTTATAAAATGAAAATAAAAAAAGAAACATATATAGGTTTTCTATGATATTCTTTAGTCTTTAATTATTTTTCTAGCTCTCAAATAAAATTTATTTTTGTCTCAAAATAGGCATGAAATCAATATTTTATATTCATAAATAGTTTTTTTTTTTTTTTTTTATGAGTCATAAATAGTTAAGATTAGGGATTGCAAAGTTTGACATGACCTCCAAGTTGTGAGGATATGGATTTTGTATCACTACTTGAAGGACATTGCATTCTCGTTCTTTGTTCTTTTACTCTTTTAGGTTTTTGAAAAATTACACTTTACCATTTAAAATTTTTCGAATGCATGTTTTGCATTCTAAACTATTACCTTTATTACACTTTATACCTCATGTTAAGTATTTTGTTAAGTTGGAGGGAAATTCAAAAAATATGGTGCAAAGTGTAATCAAGAGTGTAGTTTAAAGTAATAAGGTGTAATTAGGAGTATAATTTAGAGTGCTATTTCCATGTGACAAACATAGAGTCAAAAATGTTTAAAATTGGAGGATGAAATTTTTGAGAAAGTGTAATAATAAGTTAAGAATAATAGTTAAAAGAGAGAAAGAGAGAGTTGGAAGTAAGTAGATGATTTGCCTAGTTAAATACAATACAATACAATGCAGTAATGCACCTACTGACTCAATATGATTTTCAAAATAATAAAGTTGGGATTACCTAAATGTTGCTGCCTAATCTATAGGATCACTAACAACAATATAAAGACAAGTGGATAAAATCAAGTGATGTGGAGGTACCACACCCCTCAAGCAGCTTATTTGAGAGGGGCAGCTAAGGGGGTATGTCACCGCCTCACCCCCTAAACTTGTATAAATACCCCCCCGCTCCCTTTAGAAAATTCAAGTACAAAAATTCCCTTCTCTCTTTTTTTTTATTTTATTTTTTTTAAAGGCTTTTCTCTAGATCTATTTTCTCTCTCTTTCCCCTTTTCCTCCATTTTTCCACCATCAAGAGTCCATAGGTGAGCTTCTAAAGCCCTTTTGTAAAGGTGAGATGGTGTAGCTTCTTTCATAGCTACGCCATCCTCATTTTTATGTTGTAAACCAATACTTAAACAATAGCTACCAATATAACTCATTGATAGAAGGAGTGTTAAAAAAAATCTAAAATATAAATTGAAGGAGTTCCTAGTCTAGCCTAAAAGAAAGTTGGGTTCTCCTTCAAAGAGTTTTCTATAACAAAACAAGAAATATTTGTTATCCATGTTTGCATTATAGCCCAAAAGAACTATTCCAATCACAATATAAGCTTTTTATAGTTGTCTATGAGGCCATACAACAATGGGATACTTGGTTGACTTTGATACCATTAGTAACAACTTGAGAAAAGTACTAGCCAAATTTACGTTTACACCCATAAAAGAACTAGTCAATTTGCATTGACTGAGACTCCTTATAATTATTTATAAAGTCAAGATCAACCCAATATATGCTTGAGTTGGATCTCATCACACATTCAACTAATTTAATATCAATCTTTGATAGATGTTGTTAGCGATTTTCCTTGAGCTGTTACCTTATTAATGATAATATCCAATATTAATTTGAAAAAAATTATCAATTTATTTTAGTTTAGCGAACTTGCTGTGAGAGGGAGGCCTATATGGTATAATAATTTCCCCTAATTAAGAGTTATACCTATGTTGGAATCAATTAAATGTCAAAGTGGTTCTCTGAGGCTAATGGTACTGAACTACAGGCCATCTATATTAATTTGAAAAAAATTATCAATTTATTTTAGTTTAGTGAACTTGCTGTGAGAGGGAGGCCTATATGGTATAATAATTTCCCCTAATTAAGTAAGAGTTATACCTATGTTGGAATCAATTAAATGTCAGAGTGGTTCTCTGAGGCTAATGGTACTGCCATGAGATTGGGTCTAGCGGTGTGATGAAAAAAAGGGCTTGGGTCTACTGCATTTTTTTTTTTAAACTCCGAAATTAAAGGTGATAATTGATGGTAATTATTGCATGGTGCATGCAATAGCCCTAACCATATTGACCCAAACCCTAAATCAAAACCTATGTACACCTTGGCAGTTTTACCATAAATTTTGTTGAGTTAAGTGAGAATGACCGAGATTTAAGTCTTAAGTTAAAAAAAAAAATCTTGTATAAATTATTAAAAAAAAAAAAAAAAAACTTAACAAGAAATTCTAACTTAGTTATAAACAAAATATATGCAAAACATTAAAAAAATAAAAAATTTGAAATCAACTTGCCATGTGAATAACTCATTATATATCTTTAATTGATGGTGCTACTTCTCAAGCGATTGCAAAGGAGACAGGCTTGCTGCTGTGAGCAAGCACAATATATAGGCTCCAGTTCGGCAGTTCTTCTAGAGCTTTTGGAGAGAATGAAAAAGAATTCTAGTCCAATAGCAATATATGACATAAAAATTCCAATCATATTTAATTAAAACCAAACACAAAATACCAGCACCATTCTAACGCAGTCAATAATAAAACAAAGCCACCGCCATCATTCAAGCAACAAACATAAAAGCTAAAAGAAAGAAATAACAAGAACAAGATAGTGGAAGCTGCAGACCCGCCGGCCTCCGAAAAAAAACCTAGAGTAGTATTACTTTAGTCGACCAAATTGATGCCATTACGGTTTGCGCATCTAACGATTATGTCCTTCTTATTCTCATCAGGTTCTGTGATCTTAACCTTTCCAGTCCAACCAAAGTCCTCACGCAGGAAAACGAGAGCTTTAAGCTCTTTCCTTGTGGACACAGCGACTACCTTCTTACCCATAATGGATCGAGAAACCTTATTGAGGTCCGTTCTTGTGTCTCCGATTAGCGTACTTCGTAAAGCATGAGTAACGTTAAGAGCCTTAGCATATTTCCACCGAGCATATATCTTTGCAACAGCTTTCATCTCTGTCGCTGTGTCTAGCTTCTTCTTCATCGTGTCTCTCTTCTTTATTGTTTTTGTTTTCGGCCCTATTGTCAATAGGAAGAAACTGTGCTTTTATAGTTTTATAACAAACTACTGCAGACAGTATCAGGACTCAAATTAATAACAGTAAATAAATGAAAATTAAGTAACAAAATTAAGTAACAAGATTTATATAGTTTGATAAACTGCCTACCTCCACACAGCAAAACACTATTATTCTTCTTACGCGGCCTGCTGCTAAGGTTTTAGAAATTACTCTCAAATTCTCTATTTTTCATACAACACAAACCTAATATATACATTTATATATATATATATATATATATGTCATAGGTCGGCTATACGAGGATTTATATTCCTAGTTGTATTCGGTTTAGAAGACCGAATTGGGCTTGGTAATTCAAGCCACACGGGTCCAAACGTCAACAGAACTTTACATTTTTGCCCTTCATGTCATCAGGGCTGGCCCAACCCTAGGCGAATTAGGCAATTGCCTAAGGCCCAAAGGCCAGGGAGTAGGGGGAAAAAAAAAAAAATAGTTTCAGATGAATTAAAAATATTCAGTACATTCTTTTAACCCAAAAACTCAATAATTTTGATAAATCCGGTTAAACATTGGTTTTAAACAAAATTATTGTTCAAAAATAACATTATTATCCTCTAGACAAACCAAAAATCAACAAGATAAATTATAAATCCGGTCTAAGAGATTAATCACAAAACAATTACAAATCAAAACAAATAAAACAACTCAAATGCCTAAAATTTTTAGTTTCACCTTTCCCTCTACTTCTTTCTCTCTGCTCTCCGCCTCCGGCCTCTCTCATCTCATTCTTTCTCTGATTCTGTCCACAGCTCCACCATTGCTGGCGCCCAAAATTTCTCTGATTCTCTCCACAGCTTTCTCCGCCTCGCTCAGTGCTCAGTGCTCTGCGCCTCTGCAGCTGCTCTTGGTTTTGTCGTTTTGAGTTTTCTGCGTATGAGCGTATCAGGTATAATTTATTTGGGAATTGGTCTCTTCATTTTATTTGTTAAGATAAAAAGATTGGGCTTGCCTCCTCCTGCCTGGACGTTTCACGCTTGCTTGGTTTGGGCCTTCGAGTTTTTTTTTTTTTTTTTAAGTTCGGCAGTTCTTCTAGAGCTTTTGGAGAGAATGAAAAAGAATTCTAGTCCAATAGCAATATATGACATAAAAATTCCAATCATATTTAATTAAAACCAAACACAAAATACCAGCACCATTCTAACGCAGTCAATAATAAAACAAAGCCACCGCCATCATTCAAGCAACAAACACAAAAGCTAAAAGAAAGAAATAACAAGACAAGATAGTGGAAGCTGCAGACCCGCCGGCCTCCGAAAAAAAACCTAGAGTGGTATTACTTTAGTCGACCAAATTGATGCCATTACGGTTTGCGCATCTAACGATTCTGTCCTTCTTATTCTCATCAGGTGCTGTGATCTTAACCTTTCCAGTCCAACCAAAGTCCTCACGCAGGAAAACGAGAGCTTTAAGCTCTTTCCTTGTGGACACTGCGACTACCTTCTTACCCATAATGGATCGAGAAACCTTATTGAGGTCCGTTCTTGTGTCTCCGATTAGCGTACTTCGTAAAGCATGAGTAACGTTAAGAGCCTTAGCATATTTCCACCGAGCATATATCTTTGCAACAGCTTTCATCTCTGTCGCTGTGTCTAGCTTCTTCTTCATCGTGTCTCTCTTCTTTATTGTTTTTGTTTTTGTTTTCGGCACTATTGTCAACAGGAAGAAACTGTGCTTTTATAGTTTTATAACAAACTACTGCAGACAAAATCAGAACTCAAATCAATAACAGTAAATAAATGAAAACAAGCATACACAAAAAATATAAAAACACAAAAATTTATGTAGTTCGACAAACTGCCCTACCTCTAAACAGCAAAACACTATTATTCTTCTTATGCGGCTTGCTGCTAGGGTTTTAGAAATTACTCTCAAATTCTCTATTTTTCATACAACACAAACCTTTTATATATATATATATATATATGTCATAGGTCGGCTATACGAGGATTTATATTCCTAGTTGTATTCGGTTTAGAAGACCGAATTGGGCTTGGTAATTCAAGCCACACGGGCCCAAACGTCAACAGAACTTTACATTTTTGCCCTTCATGTCATCAGGGCTGGCCCAACCCCTAGGCGAATTAGGCAATTGCCTAAGGCCCAAGGGCAAGGGAGTAGGGAAAAAAAAAGTTTCAGATGAATTAGAAATATCCGGTACATTCTTTTAATCAAAAAATAAAAATTTTGATAAATCCGGTTAAACATTGGTTCTAAACAAAATTATTGATCAAAAATAACATTATTATCCTCTAGACAAACTAAAAATCAACAAGACAAACTATAAATCCGGTCTAAGAGATTAATAACAAAACAATTACAAATCAAAACAAATAAAACAACTCAAATGCCTAAAATTTTTAGTTTCACCGTTCCCTCTACTTCTTTCTCTCTGCTCTCCGCCTCCGGCCTCTCTCATCTCATTCTTTCTCTGATTCTGTCCACAGCTCCACCATTGCTGGCGCCCAAAATTTCTCTGATTCTCTCCACAGCTTTCTCCGCCTCGCTCAGTGCTCTGCGCCTCTGCAGCAGCTCTAGGTTTTGTCGTTTTGAGTTTTCTGCGTATGAGCGTATCAGGTATAATTTATTTGGGAATTGGTCTCTTCATTTTATTTGTTAAGATAAAAAGATTGGGCTAGCCTCCTCCTGCCTGGACGTTTCACGTTTGTTTGGTTTGGGCCTTCGAGTTTTTTTTTTTTTTTTTTGGGGAGGGGGTTATGGATATTACTATATTAGATTCCTGACTGGACGTCACGTTTGTTTGGTTTGGGCCTTCAAGGTTTTTTTTTTTTTTTTTTTTTTTGGGGTTATCGATATTACTATATTAGATTAGATACTATTTGTTTTGTGTTTTTTTTTTCGTGGGTGGGTCTTATTAATAAGCCTTGTGTTATGGCTGTACTTAAATTTTTGTTTTACTTGTACTTAATTTTTTTTTTTATTTTAATCTTGTGTTTATATATATATATATATATTTTTTTTTTAGTTAGTGGTAATATATTGAATAAGTCTTTATTTATACAGGTTGAGATTACTAAAAACTTGTTATTGTTCGGTGAAACTATAACAATATTTTTTTATATAAATCATGTTTTATTTCTCATTTGTTCTATATTTAAAAGTTACTTTTTATTTTAGTTTTTATAAATATATTGTTTGATTAGAAATGTCAATTAGAAAATATGCATTTGGATATAAAAAATTAAAAAAAAAAAGAAGAAAAATTAATTGAGTCTAAAAAAGGATCAATGGATAAATTTGTTATTAGTAATAAACAAAATATAACACAAAATTTAGATGAAAATATTACAAATGAGCAAGAAATTCACCAAAAAGAGTTAGAAGATAATGAAATGATATAATTGCAAGATAACAATGATGTTCAATTTTGCAATATAACAAATCTTGATAATGAACTTCAAAATAATTTAGAAGAAAATGAAAATAATGATGAAAATGTCACAAATGAACAAGTTCACCATAATGATGTTCAACTAAAAGAAAATTGAAAATAATTAGTCAATTTGCATCTTAAAGGCAAGAAAAATATATTTTAAATGCAATATATAATAATATAAAAATATTAAATAAACATTAATTTAATTAATACATAAGTATAAAAAATGCCTCATTTTTAGTTATCGCCTAAGACCCCAAAATGTCTAGGGCTGGCCCTGCATGTCATTTTATGTTTTACTCCAATTGCATAACCTAAGCCCTAGGGTGTGTATGGGTTGGGCTGAGTGAATTTTTTGATCTAATCCACCACGGCAGGTTGAAGAAAATCTAACCCAACCCACATGAATCGGGTTGAGTCAAATAGAACTCATGAGTTTGACAGTTTTTTTTATTTATTTATTACTATTACTATTAAATGAAGAATCTCTCTCTCTCTCTCTCTCTCTCTCTCTCATTTGACTCCTAAATTGATAAAAAAAAAAAATATACATGAACTAGTATTTCAACTTAATTTATAAACAAATATACATGACGTTAATTGGATTCACAATCGTCACAAACTAACAGGGTAGGGGTATTACTTAAAAACTAGAGTTCTCGCGGTTAGGCTCATATTGTGTCTCCCTGAGTCCAACAAGGGTATGGATAAAGATTATCTAATCATCTCAGGGGAGTGGCACGATGGGCTTCACTATCCAACATGAGAAGGGACACCAAGTGGGGTATTTTAGGTTTAGGTCTATTATTCTAACAACATCCTTTTGTTTATTAACATATCCTGTATTTATCCTTTTTTATTGCTATTTACAACTTGTTTCTTATTCTACCTGTGTTGTTTCCTAATAATGTTTTTGATTTTTGATGAATTTGTAGATAAATATTCTGCTATCCCGAACTTGAATCTTGTCAACAAGCCTAATTTGGCAAAAATACTTACGGTTGAGATCTTTGTCCACAAAGACGGACAATTAAGAGCAGCCTACCTTATCCTCTGCTACAATCCCATATCGTCCAACTTCCAAGTGCCCAAGTACATGATTAAAGCGAAAGACATCCATCTACATCAGATCAACATCGCCGTACCGGGTTTTCTTGACGCGGGCCCTGTTCTAGAAGGCGTACAACAAGCAGAACTACCCTTTCAGCACTCGGCCGAGGAAGAAGCAACTCTTTCCCAACTAGCTATTAAGGAAGGAGAATAAGTGGTTGAGGTCTCAGACTTCGAGGACACTTTGAGATTATCAACCAGCCTTAATCCCAGAAGCTCCAGCTAGTGATTTTAGCCATCTTCCCCTAGCTCAAGTAAGTAACCTCTAGGAAATTTCAAGTATTCCTAACGCAATGGTGCTACAACGCAAAATTAGAACAAGTCTTCTAGAGCTCTTAGAGTCCCACGCAGGGGGCAATGTGCCTAAGGTGGCCATCCAGGCCAAACCCCCATCTCTTCCTCCTTCCCAAGCTTCTCAGCCTGACCCTACTAACAAGAAGATAAAGCGGGACTAGAAGGGCAAAGAGGTTGTGGAGGAAGGAAAGGGTCTTCCGTCGAGCCATAGAAAGGGGCCAAAGTGCCCAGGACTGCTCAGACAAGGTCCTTAATTGAAGGATCCGTTGTGGAGAGGGGGCGTGATCGTCGCGCCAAGGTTTAGGCTTGGAACCCCCCCCCCTCTTGGTGTTGAATGGATCTCCCCTCCCTATGGATTCTTTTATTAGGGATTTCCAACAAGGCAAGGTTAGATACGTAGCCAATGCCTTAGAGCAGCCCCTCTTGCTGTCTGATGACATGGTCAACTTCCGGACCATGAAGAAACACAAGATGTTTCTTACCTTGAAAAGAGACCTTGCGCTGGTAAGTGTTTTTACCTACTTTTAGTTTATTATTATTAGTATCATTTTTATTGTTTTATGTCATTGCTAATACATATTTATTTTTTAAAGGTTGTTTAAGTTGCGCATATGGCAGAGGAGTTGGTGAACAACTCTCACAGACAAATGAAAGAGGAGGAACGAAGGCAGATTGCTGTTGTGGAAGCCTTCTCCTTAGTTGAGAAGAGAATCCAAGAGCTGAACACGAAGTTGACCGAGGTTAACCGGAAGAGGAAGAGTGCCAAGGCTGCCTTGCATGGGGCTGAAAAGTAGGCGGAGAATCAACGTAGGCAACTTCGTCAGACAAAAGACCAACTATTTACAGCTAGGGAACAGATAGAGGTTTTAAAGAAAAAATTGGAAGAGGTGGAAAAAGTTACGGAGAAAGCTGAGCAGGATGGTTACGACATCGGGGTGGTAGAGACTGAGGAAACCTTTAGGGTTAAGGTCTCTGGGGGTTGTAGAACTTACTGCCTCAAAGTATGGAACAAAGCCCTTAACCAAGCTATAGTGGAGGCCTCCTCTGCCTTAAGGAGAGCAAAGAATGTCTACTACCCTCCAGCCATCCGAGTGTCAAGTTCCTCAGGCTCCAAAGCTGAAATAGCCCCTAAGGAGTAATATCCCAGCAAGGATGTACCTGCCAAGGCTCTCCCTTCTCCTATCAATCCTCCTAAAGAGGTATAGCAAGTTAACGACGTTGAAAAAGAGAAAAAAAATGTCCAAGGAAGTAGCCTTCAAGGCCACAAAACCTCTAGCTGTACCCAAGGATTCTCTTAAGGAAAAGGGGACTTCCCAGAGCCGAGAGATAGCCTTGGCAACTTTCCCCATCCCTGCCAAGGATGGCTCTAAGGCAAAGGGCTAGCTTCTTCAGCAACTGTGCCTGAAAAATCTGCCAAGGCTCCATCCAAAGACAACCCTCCTCCTCAATCCAAGTAGCACCTAAGCCACATTTTGTAGTAGTTTTTTTTGTAATTTTTTTTTTTTAATTTTATGTAATTGTTGTTTACGTTTCTGGAATTGTACTTACTTTGCTTTGGCAAAGCTTTACTTAATGGAAAATATCAAATTTCTTTTTACTTCCCAAAGTTTATGCAATTTTAGACATAATTTCTTTTCCACTCTATACTTAAGTGTATGTTTGGTTGGAGTGAAAACAGGGAGGATGGAAAATAGAGAGAGGAAAATATGGTGAAAAATGACATTTTTCACTATTTGGTTGAGGAGAGAAAACAAGAGAGATAGAAAATAGGGGGAAATTTTCCCTCCGGACCCACCTTTTTTTATCCTCCCAATTTGGGAGAAAAATGAGGAGGGAAAAGTGTTGAAAGATACACTTTATACAAATACCCTCAATTTAAGTTGCATTTTTTTCCTTTCTTCTCTCTTCCTTGGGCAGCAACGTTGCCCCCCCCCCCCCCCCCTATGATAGTTTATTTTTATTTTTACTGGATGTGATTTTTTTTGGAACATGTTTTTTATTTTTATAAAATTTTTTGGATGATTGCTCTTTTTTGTGTGGTTATTTGTCACTTTTTTAAATTTGACATCATTCTTTAATAGGGTATATGAGTAAATTTATTCAAACTCATTTTTTCCATTCCTCCACTTTTCCACTCCCAACCAAACAAAAAAGAGAGAGAATAAAATTTTTTCTATCCTCTCACTTTTCCACCCTCCCATAATTTTCTATCCTCTTACTTTTCCATCCCTCCAACCAAATGGACCCTAAGTGACATAAGTATGAGATTTAATTTCCAATAATTCAAGATATAGCATCATTCTTGAATTTAGCAATTGTCCATACAAGTGGTAGTATAACTAATACATTCTATGCAATCAATAATATAACAAGTTAACTTTTCCAAGTTTATAACCTTTAATAAAGTGTAATTTTGACTTCAAAAACATACCTTATGTATTTGAAATAAGCAGCTCATATGATTATATATGCCTTAGGCTTTCCTTCTTAATTTCAAACAATGGTAAAACATCTACTTACCCAAAGTTTCACGTACCCATCCACTTAGCAGCAAATCAAGACTGTAGCAGGTGTTAATTTACCCATAGTATATGGTCGAGGAGCCAAATATTACTTTGGTTCTGTTTAACTCCTAGAGAGATACTGAGCAGTGCTAATTTACCTAAAGTAAATGGTTCAAGAAACTAAGTATGACCAAAATTCTGTTTAGCACTTGAATATTTGTTAAGGAGTATTAATTTACCCAAGATATGTGGTCCATGGAGCTATGCATGACCAAAGTTTTGTTTAATATTTAAACAAATAATAAGGAGTATTAATTTACCCAAGGCATGTGGTCTGAGGAGCCAGACATGACCAAGATTCTGTTTAATACTTAAACTAATAATAAGGAGTATTAATTTACCTAAGATATGTGGTCCATGGAGCTAGGCATGACCAAAGTTCTATTTAGTACTTAAATAAATAATAAGGAGTATTAATTTTCCCAAGGTATGTGGTTTGAGGAGCCAGACATGACTAAGATTATGTTTAATACTTAAACTAATAATAAGGAGTATTAATTTACCCAAGGTATGTGATCTAAGAAGCCAAACACTGTTTAATACTTAGACAAATAATATACACAATACATAATATCCTAAATAAAAACTTGGCAAAGTTGCATTTTATTAATAATAATACCTTCATAGGTTATTTACATTTCAAGGATGTGATATAACATTTTTGTCTAAATCTTCTAGGAAATAAGCACCTATACTAGCTACCGAGGTGATACGGTATGTCCTCTCCCAATTGGGTCCCAATTTTCTCCATGTTGTGTTTTTTGTAGTACCCACAACTTTTCTCAGCACTAAGTCTCCAGGTGCTAATGGCTTTAGCCTCACACTTGTGTCATACTCTTGTTTGAGTTTCTATTGATAATACGCCAACTAAACCATGACAGTTTCTCTTTATTCTTCAATCAAATCTAGACTCTTTTCTAATATGTTGTCATTGTTGTCTGGAGTGAACAAGCTCATCCTCAATGTTGGAAATCTAGTCTCTAGATGGATCACAACCTTAGACTTATAAGTCATGGTAAATGGTGTTTTCCCAGTTGACCGACGAGGAGTAGTCCGATATGTCCAGAGAACATGTAGTAGCTCCTCCACCCACTTGCCCTTTGCATTATCCAACCTCTTCTTAAGCCCATTCACTATAACTTTGTTAACAGCTCGGTCTGCCATTTCTTTGAAGATAAACTGGAATTGAATATTTATTCCTAATACCCAATTCACAGCAATACCTTTTAAAAGTTTTACTATCAAATTGAAGCCCGTTATCTAAAATGAGGGTGTGAGGAATTCCAAATCGAGTAACGATATTTTTCCATACGAACCTTTTTGCATCCACATCCCTAATATTAGATAGTGACTTAACTTCAACCCACTTTATGAAGTAATCTGTGTCAACCAGAAGCCATCTCCTGTTCCCTGCTGCTTTAAGGAATGACCCTACAGTATCCAAGCCTCATTAAGTAAAAGGTCATAGGTTAGATAGAGGATTTATGACACCTCCTGGCTGATGAATGTTTGGAGCAAATCGTTGACATTGGTCACACTTCTTCATATATTATTGTGTCTCTTTTTGCATATTTGGCCACCAATACCCTTGAGTGATGGCCTGTGAGATAGTGATTTGCCCCTTGTATGACTTCCACAAATTTTTTCATGTAACTCCTCAAAGAGTGGCTCCATTGCTTTGGGATGGACACATAAAAAGTACGGTCCAGAAAACGAACGTTCGTACAATTTTTGTTCCTTGGACAACCAAAAATGAGGAGCTTTCCTTTGTACTTTATTTGCCTCTCCCTTATCCCCAGGCAGAGTACCTTCCTTGAGGAACAAAACTATGGAATCCATCAAACTAGGCCCTACCCTAACCTGATGAATCTGGACCTTCTCCTTCCTCGTCTCAGTTGGCTTGTATAAATTTTCAACCAAGATAACTCGAGGTAGAGCTTATACTGAGGACGTTGCCAGAGTGGTAAGAAAGTCAGCATGCGTATTTCTGCTCCTCAGGATTTGCTGCAAAGTGCAAGATTCAAAGCCTGACTGTAAGTACCTAGCCTGGGTCAGATACCCTTGCATTCTTAAATTCCTGGCTTCCAACTCTTCCTTTACTTGGCCCATAACTAATCTCGAGTCCGAGAACACTTCCACCGTCCTTCCTCCCATTTTTTGAACCATAACCATACCTTCCAACAAAGCTTCATATTTGGTCTCATTGTTCGTGGCTAAAAAACTTAACATTAAGGATTTTTCAATAGTAATTCTCTTAGGAGACACCACAACTAGCCCCATTCCAAATCCTCTTTGATTATATGCACTATCAACATACAATTTCTAGAATAAGGGTTCCTGTACAGAGATTGTTTCAATTGGTTTTCCTCCCAAGTTCTACTTCTCGCTCTCTCCTTCTAGTGGAGATTTAGTAAACTTAGCCACCAAATTTGCAAGGTCCTGGCTCTTAACAGAGGCCCGTGGCATATACTTGATATCAAAAGCCTCTAAGATTATCCCCCACTTAGCAATTCTCCTTCTGTAATCAGCTTTCCGAAGTAGTAATTGAAGAGGAAGTTGGGTTAAATCCATAATTGTATGAGCCTGAAAATAATGAAGGAGCTTTTGTGTAGCATATACCATTGCCAAGATAACTTTTTCTAGTAGCAGATAACAAACCTCTGATGACTTGCTCATGTAATAAACTGGCATTTGCACTCCATTATCCACCCTTATTAGTACTAAGCTCATCACGTGAGAGGCTACAACAATATAAGCAAAAAGAATCTCTTCCTCCTCGGGCTTGGACATAATGGGTGGTTGAGAAAGATATTCCTTCAACTGCTGAAAGGTCAAGGCACATTCTTCGATCCACTCAAATCCCTTCTACTTATGCAATAACTGGAAGAAAGGCCTACACCTGTCTGTTGATCGAGAGATGAATCGGTTTAGAATGACAGTCATTCCTGTTAACTTTTGGACTTCTTTAGGATTCTGAGGAGGCTGCAGATTTTTATTGTCTTAATTTGATCAGGGTTAACCTTAATTCCACGGTGAGTGACCATATAACCAAGAAATTTGTCTTTATTAATGGCAAAGGAACACTTAGAAGCATTA
This sequence comes from Quercus suber, assembly GCF_002906115.3. NCBI lineage: Eukaryota > Viridiplantae > Streptophyta > Magnoliopsida > Fagales > Fagaceae > Quercus > Quercus suber. The sequence goes on from NW_027070135.1 coordinate 293,562, forward strand.
AGGTGTAGTTTATGCTTTCTCAGTAACTCAAAAATATTTCCGAGGTCATTCACATGCTTAGACTCTACCTTACTCTTTACCACAATATCATCTATGTAGACTTCAATGTTTTTGCCGAGTTAAGGCTCGAACATCCTAGTCATCATCCTCTAATATGTAGATCTTACATTCTTTAGTCCAAAAGGCATCACTTTGTAGTGGTAATTCCCAGTGGGCGTAACAAAAGTAGTCTTTTTCTAGTTATCCAAAGCTAACGGTGTTTGATGATATCCTTGAAAGGCGTCCAAGAAACTCATCCAAGGATGAGCCACAGTTGCATCCACCAATTGGTCTATCCGAGGCATTGGGAATCATTCTTTTGGGCAAATTTTGTTTAAATCAGTGAAGTCTACACATACTTGCCACTTCCCACTCTTCTTCTTTACCACCACCGTATTAGCCAACAATTCAGGGTAAAACACCTCTTTTATTGCCCATGCCCGCTTAAGTTTGATTATCTCCTCCTTGATAGCATTAGAATGTTCCATAGAAGAGTGCCAACGTGGTTGCTTTTTGGGAGTGACAGAAGGACTGACATTTAAATGATGGCAAATAAAATTTGGATCCACCCTCGGAGCTTCATAAACACTCCATGCAAACACGTCAACATTTTTCCTAAGAAAGACAACCAATTCTTCCTTCTCCTGAAGAGGTAATTGCACTCATACTTGGAAAAACTTCTCATCGTCATCATCAATAACGATCTTTTCCAATTCTTCACACTTTGCATCTTTTATCACTACGTCTGTGGACAGCACTATTCCCCTTGATTGCTATAAATTCCTCTTTGCAGAGGACAAGGATTCACCTCCAGTTTGATGCCTAATTGCAGCCACTAAAAACTGTCTTGCCATAGATTGACTTCCAACCAGCTCCTCGACTTGATTCCCTAATGGATACTTCACCTTTAAGTACAGGATGAAAGATACAGCCCCCATGACGTGAAGCCAAGATCTTGCCACAATAGCAGTGTAGGGGGAGTAGGCATCTATCACAATGAAGTTGACTTCTACGATTTTCGACCCTGCTTGAACAGGTAATCTGATTTAGCCCTTCGGAAAGACTATTTTCCCATCAAACCTTATTAGAGGAAAGTCATAGCAAGCCAGGTTCTCAGGTTTCAGTTTCAGCCCCTTAAATAGATCAGGGTACATGATCTCTGCACCATTGCCTTGATCTACCAAAACCCTCTTTACATCATATCCTCCAATCCTGAGGGTAACCACCAGGGCATCATCATGCGGCTACTAGGGATACATATATAGTCTTGCAAAAAGAAACAAAACTTAGATACAGTATCTTAGGTGCTATTCCTTAAGTTTTCCTTTTAAAATTTAGCCATATGGGTATTTAACTAAAAAATACACTTCCATCCCATAAGGAAAAATTCACATGGCAGAATTTTGAAATGGGAACCTAAGGAACAACACCTAAGTATTGTACTTAAGTCTTGTCCTACAAAAAGTTATACTCCTTAACTATTTGTAATGTTAATAAAGATAGGAATTAATTTCAATTTATACAAGACTTCCCACCCAACCCATAGGGTAAAATTCATAAATTTCCTCTTCTCTATTTAAATCCTAACCACCTATCTTCTCCAAAAATAAATAATAATAATAATAATAATATAAAAATCCTAATTATCTTCTCTCATTAGTGAAGACAATGTCATCCAAGAAAAATTAAACCCTCAACAACAACACACTTCGTTCTTTTCAAACCCAAAACCCTAACAAAACCCTCTTCTCCACAGCACCACACCAAACACCAGACCCACAACTGCACATCCACCAAACCCATAATCCACACTAGACCCGCCACCATCAGAGACCACCCCACAACCCACACCACAAATTAAACCCAAAACCCACGCTGCCACAACCACCTAACCCACGCCTTAAAAACCTAATACAAATCAACTCAAAAAAAGGGAAGGAAGAAAGAGAAAGAGAGGCTAGACATTATAATTATAAGAAATCAACTCCTAATCTCAATACTTTTTAAGTAAAACCAAACACAAATGTTCCTCAGAAAAGCAACCAAACACAAATAACACAAACACCATTACCTACCCATTGACATCATTCAAACATGCTAAAATAAAGAAAAATAACAAGATAAAGCTTAAAAGCTGCAGAGCCCGCCATCTTCATCCAAGAGGATTATCTCAGTTGGTCAACTGAATGCCATTCTCGGTTGCAAATGTGGATATCCTTTCATACTTGTTTGCCTCTGCAACAATTTTCACCCTTTCGGTCTATCCATACTCTCCATGTAGAAAGATGACAGCCCTAACCTCCTTCCTGCCAGTTACCACCAGTTTCCTCTTCTCCTTAAAAAACCGGGCAACCTTCACTACAAGGAAAAAGACATAATACAACAAGTATTATTACCCAAAAAAAAAAAAACAAAGGTAATGTGTGCAAAAAAAGGTGTATGTACCGAAGGGGACCATGAGGGAGAAATGCACGACTTCTATGGTCATGTGTGCAAAATTTGGGAATTAGAGTATATGTTTCGCCATAAAGTTGTTTTGTTCCAGTGTGAATAGTATAATACTGATACCAATGGTCGAAGGAGAACGATAAGAACCGATGCACACTGCACGAGCATTGATGTTACAAGTTGATGGTATCAAAATGACCCTTTCATACTTCCTAGTCAAGCGAAACAAGTTTTCTACGTTCAAGATACGAAATTGCGTGACCTTTGAAAAATTGTGCAATGCATCCAACATAGGGGAGTGTTTGATGTCTTAGAAGTCGGGGGCGGAGAATCCAATGATAATAAAGAAGATAGTGATGCATTCCAACAAGAAGCAATTGTTGATATTGTCCCTATCAATGTTGAAGACAATATTATTGAGTATTGTATGGGTGATGTTGAAACTGAGGTTATTTTTTAAGGTGGAACTTCAACAGACGTTAATCAAAATGAAGAGCATGACATACCTGATGTTGATCTTGATATGGATTATGATATGTAGAGTTCATAATAATTGTCTTAAATGTTATGTGATTGTCTTAAAGTTTTATGCTTGTCTTAAAGTTTTATACTTGTCTACGTAGCAATTGTTATTGAGATGTTTTGTACTTATCTTAAACTTGATATGGATATTGATGTGGTCATTTGTTGTGTTGAGTTAGTAGCAATTATGTTCAAATTTAGCACTTGTGAATTGCTTGATATGGATAATGGTGTGAAGTATAATATGTAAAGTTAGTAGTAATTATTATTGAGATGTTTTGTGTTTATCTTGAACTTGATATGGATATTAATGTGGCCATTTGTTGTGTTGAGTTAGTAGCAATTGTGTTCAAATTTTGCACTTGTAAATTGCTTGATATGGATAATAGTGTGGACTATAATGTTAAGTTAGTAGCAATTGTACTTATCTTTTATGTCAATACATAGTTTCAAAAAATGCCTAAAAAGGCCAAATATACTCATAATATACCGAGGTATGAGATGGCAAGATTGGATAGAATGAGGCAAAACCAAGAGATAATTGATGCTTTGGGATTGAAGCACATCTCAACTTCTCTAAAGGATTCTGGTCAGTTCAATTTTGCAAAAGGGAAAAGAAGTAGAGCTAGTATTATGGTAGATGATGATTATGTACCACCTATTGGTGACGATGAGAATGATGTTGAGTCATCTAACTCTTTAATCCATAAAGTACAATAGATGTTCCATAGGGTACAATAGATAATAACTTTGTTATTCTATTATTTGTAATGACTTTGTTGTTCCATTATATGTATGTTTCTAGTTACAGATGGCACCAGGACGACTTACACGCTCGTGAGGTGAGGCATCTATCCCGGTGGTCCAATCTACGGTTCAATCTACGGAAACACCTCTTGAAGCAAATCCTCCTGTCTAAAGTTCTTCGAGTGCGGAGGCTACCGATGTATTAACTAGCACGACTGGTAATTACATAGAACATACTTAATTGCAACTGCACTTTGTCTTTACTATTGAGATTATACTTAATGTACATAGAATGTATAATTTTATAACATTGATAATTTTTAAATAGGATCTGCTAGCAG